>NW_026118022.1:0-22245 GCF_001640805.2 Lates calcarifer
GTGAGATGTGAAGATAGCGTGAGGGCAATTTTAGGGCTGCTTCCTAAATGTTGACTATTTGATGCATGAGTTGGGAAGTCCCTGATTCAGCTCACAGAATGTCAGTGGACGAGTTGTTACATTTTTTTAAAAGAAAGCTGTCTCACAGTTCACACACAGAGCACTGCAGGAGCAACAGAGCGACAGGCTGTAAACTTTACAACCAGATCTTGTCTTGAAATTACCAAGCCACAAAATTAAACTGTAAAGTTAAATACTTGATGAAAACAGAGGACAGAGTGACAGCGCAATGCAGGCAGTGTGAGTCACTCTGATACACTCTGCTCCAGTGTCAGGTGAGAGCTGTATGCTAGTCATGAGAACAGACACCACTAAAGCTGAACTACTGGTGATATGACGAGTTAAAACTGGCTGACAGTGTCCGAGAGATAACTGAGCTATGACAAAGACGCCAACTTTATGTCTGCAGTTTCTCCGCTATATACGTTTTACAGTGACAGCCCAAAATGGAAAAATTATTGCCACTGCTGCAATAGCTTATTATAAATTTGCAAAATATCCACTTGAGCCGAAAGGGAGACAGAGAAAGATGAGACAAAGAAAGCAAGTAGTAGCTAACGTTAAGTCAGATTTGTATTTATATATATATATTTTGTTTTTATCAGCTGTGTCTGTCTCTACCGCCTCTCTGTACCTGTCAGTCTCTGTCATTCGGGGCTGTGTCCGTTGGGGCATCTTCTTCAGTAGAACTGTTGCTGGAGTTTTTGTTAACATTTTCTGTCGCCATTTTCTCTTTTATCTCGCTCCCACTCCTGACGTTCTGCATTAGCACATGTTCTACTCCTGTGTTACTCTGCACTCTGTGCTATGTGTATCAACCTAACCCGACACACGATTGGTTCGACGAGGCCTATTCTCATTATCATTGACTTTTCATATTGTCTGTCAGAACAGAGGTAGAATTAGTTCTGTCAACGTTGTTATCGACCATGTCTTATATGTCTTTCGACGATACATTCTATCACAATATATATCGTTATATATCACCCAGCCCGAGGTCTCTGGCACCAGGACATTGTCAGGGGATCCTTTGGATTCTGTGGGTTGCAGTGTCAGGCCTCTGTGGATCTGGCTTATACAGGTGCATCCCACAGATGCTCAATTGGATTGGGATCTGGGACATCTGGGGGCCAAGTCAATGCCTTGGGCTCTGTATCATGTCTCTTGAGCCATTTCTAAGTAGTTTTTGCAGTGTGGCAGAGAAAATTGTCTCACTCGGGGTGGGTCACAACATTTGGTAATGTTTTGGCTAATCAATGTGCTGCCAGTTTCTCTGTTAGCTTTTTCAAAAAGGAGGTGTTTTTTGTTTGACTGAAAATCCAATTGTCATTGCTTGGAAACAGAAGAACAGTGCTCTTTCTTGTAGAGCACTTGTGCTCTTTACCTACTGAACTCCCTTTAAGCTTAGCCTCCTGCATCGTGTGCTATTGCTTCAGGAGAATTCAGAGACGTGACAAGCACAATACAAAACCTAATCTGTGGAAAGGGGTTGTTAAAAGATTTGTCATGTCCCATTGTGCTGTCCACAATTACAACAATAATCTAGCAAATATGGAGATGAAATTGCAGATTGATTTAAGTTCTTGTCAGCTGTTGGCTTGAGATCCAAAGAGACAGGTTGTGTCATCTCAAATCACATGAAACAAACTGATTGCTTATATCAGAACAATTGCACAGTAATGAATCCAAATAAATTAGACTTTTGGAAATATAATGATCGTATGGAACCTCATTTTAACCACTAGTGCCACTCTGGCGGGAAAAAGGGATAAACAAGGACAAGTTGACAGGTTCAGTTTTGTGAACAATGTTGCTTTGAACAAGACACTGATGCCTCTACCTGCTTGCAATACATAAGATGCTCCAGGTAAGGTTTACTATACAGTAGAAAAAGTAAAGTACGTAATGTGAAACCTTAGTTTCCTGGGTTTCTAGGTCATGCTGGAATACATTACATCTGCCTGTTCAGTATGTCTTCTTTTTGGGGCAACTGCAAAAAACCACTGAGAGAAACTCATGCAAATCTCTCCAGCTCGACCAGCCTCGGCCATCTCATTCCTTCTCATTTTCTCTCGCCCCGTCTCCCCCTCCTTTCTCTTTCCCTCTTTCTCTTTCTCCCCTCTCACGCATACATTTCAATTTTTTAGGCAGACACTCCACCCATCCCCCTCTTCTCTCCTCCTCCCTTCCCTTCAGTCCCTATCTACAATTCTCTAACCTGCCTGTTTTACATTTTGTACCTCCCATTTTTCCCTTCACCCTCTATTTTCTGTCCCTCTCCCTCACCCCCCCCACCCTGACCCTCCTACTCTCGTCTTGTTATATCACCTCCTTTTTTTTCGCTTTACGTCCTTTCCTCTGGAGTCCTGTCTCTTCTCTTATCCTATATTCTTCTCCTCTGCTCCTCTCCTCATCACACCTGGTATATCTCCTACCTCTCTTCATCCTCTCTTCTAGCTCCCCCTTTTCCTTCCACTCTCTTGTTCATTCTCTCTCTCTCTCTCTGTCTCTCTCAGGACATGAACCTCACACATGGCTTATTGATTTCTGAGAGGCAACACGCAGACATACGGCCGATGTAGGGCCCACAAATCTGCACACAGAGGATTTGAGACACACATGCAGTTCGGTACATGCATACAGACGGTATGTACAGTATGCATACACACGGCCAAAGACAGCAGTCATGCAATGAATATTTAGCCGATGCCAGAATGATTAACACCGGGGTTTGTGATGGGGAGAGAGAGAGAGAGAGAGAGAGAGAGAGGAAAGGAGGAGGGAGAGAGCATGTGCCTGTAGATGGCAGAAGAGTGCTTTAAGGGAACGTGTGGGAGCAGATTTCACGCACACACAGACACACATTCAGGCACACAGGAACACTCACCCACACATATTCTCATTAACCCTCACATAGGCACATTTATATAGATACACCTGTGAGAATATTCCTTCGCTTACGGAAATTCCCTAAAGTGATCTCAAACACACAACCCACAGCACACACACACACACACACACACACACACACACACACACACACACAGATGCTATAGATTACATTGAAGCTGCACTCAGACTGAGAGTGAATGGCCAGAAAAGCATAAGCACTGTTGCTAATTTAATGCTTTGATTATGATGTGGGAATGAAATTGATCAGTAACATGACTGGTTTCCCAAATGAGGTGTGCATATTTCCCCTGGGCTGCTCTGTGACAAGTCACATTCTGAAAACCTCCTGACATTTAACTTAATTCATATTTCTATCAAAAGTGATATTGAATATAGTGATTTTATTCCCCTTTTGGAAATTTCAATTTTTGGTATTTGCATAGCATAACATATTTGTTGTTGTGTCAACAGTACATAGTTGTTTTTCAGCTTTAATTATTTCTAAATCAGTAAGTCTGCAGCTGGTTGTGTGTGCACTTGTCTCAGTTTGAAATTAACTTTATAAGATCTAATAACATTTAATTATCTGATAAACAGCATAATGAGATGCTACAAAAAATGAATGATAAGGAACAAATGAAAAGATATAATGACAAAATTTGAACAAATATGCAAAGAAAAGTCAAATGAAATCTGGAATTCAGGCTGATTTTATTGTGCATTAATTACAGTTATCAGTCGATGTAATACAAACTCATTCGTTCTACAAACACCTAAGTTGAATTATCTAAAGTCTATGCCCACTTGTTCCCAGCTCTTAACTCAAATGGCCTCAAGATCAAGGACTCAACTTCATCTCGAGTCTGAACACGGCCCATTCATAACCTTGGAGGAAAACCACATGCCATGCAGCAAGCAACGGATGGTCGGAGATGGGCTCTGATGCGATGGTTTCCTCTGAGGGTAAATAAAAAATGGATTTATGTGGAAAAAATACCTGGTAGTTCATTCAGTAGTTAAATCAGCTTAGAATATCTCAGAATCAAACCCAGACATCAGATGCCACAGTTTACTGTGCGAAACATGTCCATTTTTTGTCCCTTCTTATTTACTGTTACATGAAAATGTCAGCTGTTTGGTGGAGTCTTTGTTTTTTTAATATTTGTACAGCATATTAAATGCACAGCAGCACTTTGGATATTTGCTCTTATTGACTTGATGGCTATTTCATTTTTGCTTCTTTTTAAAGTGAAAATCTGTACACAACTTTTTTGCCTCAGTATTATTGAGAGCATAAAAGAAGTGATTGACTTTGAACAGCAAATTATTATCCAAAAGCTGAAATATGTGATAAAGTTTTGAGTTGGAGGTGATGGCTAGTAGGCTCCTACACTGCTTCCCTTCCCTTAGCCGCTGAGCTTTAACTCAGTGTGGGCTGTGTCGTTTTCTGACGTGCTGTAAGAGGAAAATGTACAATCCAAGAAATTCCTGAGATCACTGAGTTACCAGATGTGACATTTAGGCATGTAGGAGCTGTTTTAACACCTGGCTGTATTGTAATATAATAACTGCTTTGAATAATACATTTCCATGTATATTATTTGGGATGTCATATAAATTATTAATATGATGATTATTCTTGGCTGATGCTGGGTGAATCGTATTGTTACGAAACGTACACGAGTATTGACTAAAAGATCAATTCCATGCCATCAAGAACTCAACAGTGTTGCTTCACCGGACCAATAGATATGCTGAAGTGTCTGGGCCTGTCATTCGCCACCAAATCCCAAACTCTTCCTTATATTGATTTCATTTCACAAGACAAGTGGAGCAATTAGCAATGACTGGCAAGTCATTATTGGTTGGTCCATGTGACTAATCATTAGACAAGGCTTGTGTTAAAAGGCAGTATTCTTCTAATATGGTTTTCTTTTTAAATTTGGCTTCCCAGTAGGTTTCGTGGTTTTTGGTTTCTTGTCCGTCTTTGTTTCGATCAATTTTGGACTGTAGGTAAAGTTTTGGCAAGCACCCATTTCTCAGTGCCAGTGGACGCCCCTGCATTTTGTCCTTTTCACACAACAGCAACAACAAACAGAACACAGAGTATCCACTGCTTAGCCCCGGTGTTTAGAATAAACCGTCATCCACCCAAACAGCCGCCTCGTTTTAGAGGAGAGCCCATGTTAGGCTATTATTTCCGACCAAAAGCACGTGAATGGAAGCGGGAGCTTACGAGGAGCACTTGAAGGCAGCATCTCTGTACCGGCGGGGAGAAAGGAAAGAGACGCACCAGCCGCTTACACCGAGAGAAGAGACCTGAGTGTACCAAGCAGAGAGGAGATGATACACGTCTCCTCTGGTTTCTGACAACGAGGGATTTTCACGTTACCATTTCCTCGTCCGACTTCTAAAGACAACTAAAGGAGGACTGTCTCAACATAACGAGCAAGCTCCAGTTTGGCTTGTTTGGTAAGGAGATGAGAAGGAATAACTGATGGTGCTGCTCATGTGGAAAAAAAGAAGTCAAATAAATGAGAGAGTGATGAGAGAGTCATTAATTTCTCTTCTTTCAGGGGGGGTAAAGATGCAACATTTTCCTCGCCGCTGTTTGTGAGAGGAGGAAAGAAGGAGAAGAGGAGGAAAAGAAGAGGAAGGTTTGACAGACGCACGAGTCAAGAGACGGAGGAGGACGAGAGGGTTATCCGGCCATAGAAGAATTTAAAAACCTCTTCTTCTTTTTTTCTTTTCTTTTTTTTCTTTTAGATAGCAGGGGGAGACAGAAACAGAGCAGAGGGGATTTTTCTAAGAGACACGCGTGAAACCAAGGAGAGGAGACGCAGACTGAAGCCTACAAAACGGCAGAGGAGGAGAGAGGCATATAAGGAGGGAAAACGCCAGAAAAAAAGCTTGCATAGAAAGAGGGATATGTCAGAATGAAGAGGGGATGCAGCCCGGAGGAAGTGTGGATTTGAAGCTCTCCCTCCCTCTCTATCACTCTTTTGCAAGGGAACGGGACGGAATAGAGAGATATTGACGACAAGCACCGCTAAAGCCCAGCGGAGAGTGGATTTAAAGACAGAGAGACAACCTGTGTACCCGTCCCTTCACCCCTCTCTGCTTTTCTCTCTCTGGATGTTGACTGAATTCATTTTTCGGATATGAAGGATTTATCTAGTCTATGTTAGAAGGAGGAGGCAAAGAAAACGCACGCGTCTCCCCCTTTTCTCTCTCTCTCTCTCTCTCCCCCCTCTCTCTCTTTCTCTCTCTCTCTCTCTCTCTCTCTCCTCTCTCTCTCTCCCTCCGTTTTCTGGATGTGAAGCAGCATGCGGCCCGGTGAGAGCTTAGAGGGCTCGCGCTCGGCTCGCGGAAGATGTATTGATGCTAATAATATTACTGATAGCGGCACGGAACGCTGTCTTGCGCACCCCTCGTCGGCAAAGAGGAGGATGAAGAGGGGGACGACGAAGAGGAGGATGAGAGGGATGAACGAGAGGATGACGGACGGAGGAATGACGGTGATGCGCTGTTTTCTGTGGAGTCTCGTTCTCTGCTCGCTCTCCTCGCGCGCGCAAGGTAAGGGGATGCGACACGCGCGCATATAGCATACACACACATTCACAAGTGCACTCAACACGCAGTGACATAAACGCCCTCACTCACGCGCGCACACTCGCGGTTTGGGTGAGACTGGGTGCTGAGTTTTTTTTTTTTTTTTTTGTTTGTTTGTTTCACTCTCCCTACTGCAGTCAAAGAAAAGATGCTGCTCCTTTTTCCGTGCGTGTGTGAGTGTGTATGTGTGTGAGAGAGTGTCTGCGTGCGCGTGAGGATGTCTGTGAGGTGTCTGTGCATGTGTGTGAGTTAGAGGGGAGGCGTGCGTGTGGGCGAGCGGGGTGCGTGCGTGCGTTCGTGCGTGGATGTATAGTGTGTTGCGGAGGAAAGCGGAGAAATAGAAATTGGTTTACAGGGAGGATGAAGGGAAAGGAGGAGAGAGGGATCGAACCAGCAACAGCCTCTTTCCCTCTTTCCTCATTTTCTGCTTGCTTCAGTTTGCTCTCTCTCTCTCTCTCTCTCTCTCTCTCTCTCTCTTCCCATCCTTCTCTTCAATACAGCCATTGAGCTGGTAGCCAATAAATATTCTTGCGGTAGCTCTTGGGCTGTGGCAGTGAACGTGAGCTGCTTATACCAAAGTGTGTGTGAGTGTGTGTTTGTGTGTGTGTGTGTGTGTGTGTGTGTGGGTGCGTGCATGTGTGTGTGTGTGTGTGAACGTGAGTTGTTTATACTGATGAGGCCCGAGCCTTACACAGCATTTTATCCCCAAATTTCTACTCTCATGCCCATTTATTCATTTTCTGCCGTATTTCACTCAAAAGATGTTATATAATGGTGGTGTCTCCCCCCTCTCTCTCTCCCCCTCTCTCTAACACACACTTTCTGTCCTTGCCCCCCCCCCCAACAACGCTCACCCTGCCCTCCTTCCCTCCCTCCCTTGTCTCTCTCCCCTCTCTTTCCTTTCTTGAGTGAAATAAAATGTTAAAATATTCACAGTATAGCACGCTCTCTCCCACTTTCTTTGTCTGTCTGTATCTTGGTCTTCCTCTGCTTTCCATTTTTAGTTTCTCTCTCTGATCCTGTTCAGAAATGCTGTATGAATGTACACACTTAAACACACACACACACACACAGATATATACACTCATGCAAACACACCCATTGCTGCGTCAGGTGGTATGGAAACTAACTGACCATTCATCACCGTATCTTGAGAGGATGAAGACGGAGGAGGATGGGGCAGAGGAGGGAAGAGATGCATTGGGAGGAAGAGTGAGAGGAGAGGAGGGCTTATGAGGAGGCAAGGTGGGAGGAGAGGAAAGGAGGAGATGAGGGAGAGAAAGAGAGTTGAGTGACCGAGGGAGAGAGGACTATCAAAATAGAAAGAGAAACAAGAAGTTTAGAGACATAAGCAAGGCTAGGTTTCAAAAGAAACGTATGCCAAAGTTTGTGAGCTTTTGATAAGATCCAGGCAGGTTGATTTTGTCAGAAAACTTACTAACAACGTGGGTTGAGATTTGGTGAGCAGAAAGGAGGAGGCTGAGCTTGAAAAATGTACAAGAACCCAACGAACCATTTGTCATTGCCATTGTAAAGTCTGCATGATCCTCCAGTGTAAGGAGATCGTGTGTAGGCTGACTGAGCAGAAGTACTATGGATTTCTACAGTGATTAAACAAATCGACGCTGGGAACGTCTAGACACTTGGCTTTGCACCATCACAGACTGCAGGATTCTAGTTTCACTCTTTTTGTAGCCTGTTCTGAAAGTTTTTTTTCCTCTCTTTATGGTTCACTTTGATGGACAGGTGAGAGATTGTGATTTGTAGGGTGTCAACCGAACAAAGACAAGAAAGCTGGGATTTCCCCGGGCACAAAAGATCTAATTTTAAACCCACTGGGGGCACAGATCCTGGCACTGATCTCCTCATGGCTGTCTAGCCTGTGAGAGCCCCCATGTATGGGATATTTTTAAACTCTTCATCTTAGAAATGTGGTGTCTTTAAAGCCGGCTGGTTTAAGTTAAATGCAAATTTCACAAGAGATTAATAAAATGTCAGAGGTAGATACAGAGGTTGGCAAAGCAAACAAAATCTTTTTTTTTCTAAGTGTAGAGGCTGAACAGAAAGGTAAATAAATGTGTAATTAAATGTCCCCTTGATCCATGCTGACATTTTGGGGACTAAGAAAAAAAAAAGGCAGGGAAATTAAAACCAGCCACCAGCCAAATGCTGTTACATTTTGGCTGTGACTGGTAAATTAGTCCACTCTACTGGCCATTGGCAGGTAACCAATCATTGTATGGACCTGCAGTTCTATTCTAAAAAACCAATCTAGACAGTAAAGTAATGAAATAGGCGTTAATGGATTCACAAGCCACTGGAGCCAGTGGACAAAAACATTAATTTCTCAACTTGCTTTAACACATTTGACATGAAGATACAGTGCCATTTCCAAAGTAGTAGCATCTTTTGTCATGATACTGAGTTTTAATTGAAGAGTCTGTGTTCCTCAAGTCTTTGTGCGATGAAATGAGGACAGGAGGGCATTCTTGGAGCGGGCTGATGAAAGGTTTCAACACTCTAGCTTTCTTTGGACCCTGTCTGTGTAGCTGACAGGTTATTATAAAAGTGTTAGGCTTTTGTGTTAAGCGTTTTTTGTAAATTTGTGAATGCCTGATGAGAATGTAATTTGATAATTAATAAAACATAATGTTGGACTTCATGTCACAAAATTCACCTCATATGAAGTTTCTCTTTTAAGTCAGATGCTGAAAATTGCTGTGCTTGTCCTCTGCTCCTCTTCTCGCCCCTGATCCCTTCCTCTCTGTTTCATCTGTTCTCCTCCCCGCTGCTCCGCTCAGCTTAACTCCACCTCTCCTCATCTCCTCTCCTCTCTTCTCTTCCCTTCTCCTGTGCCCCTGCTCCTCTGATTTCCCTCTCCTCCGCTCAGCACTTCCTCTCTGCTCTCATCTCCTCTCTCAGCCCACCACCCCCTTTTCGTCTGTCAGATTTGTCCCGTGGCTCCAGAGGCTTAATTTACTCACCAAACATACTAAACCGCACATGTGTACATGGCACACAATAAAAAAAAAAAAAAAAACACACACACATTTTTCACCATCTCCCAGACCCTTAGATATATTCTGGGTTACATTCAGCCTGTCAGAATCAAAGCGAGAGCTGCATCCAACCTCACAAACCTGCAGCTTTACAACACATCTATGTTTGAACATCTTTTCAACACCATCTGTAAGATTAACCCTACCACGGACTTTTACTGACAGTATGGATTTCATCAGCTCTCAATCAAAGCACTAACACTGATCAATCATCGAGCACTAATTATCAATTAGACAGCCAGGTAATCCATCTCTGGTCATCAGCGGGGTGAGGAATTGTAACTGGTTCTACTGAAAGCTAGTCTCTGGCATGTGACCGAGCAATTAACCCAGAGGGCTAAAAATAGCTAATTTAATTTATATTGACGAGCCATGGAAATGTAGTGCTTTGTTCTTGCAACATAGCTAAATTGAAATGTATCAGTCATCCCCTGGTAGCGTCTAGTAATTTAATGCTGGTCATCAGTGTTAAATTGGACAGGCTGTCAGGCGCAGTGAAATGGTCCTCCAACCAACCAGGTTTTATAACCCATCACTGGGTATATCAGAGATTGATTGGTGCAGTCTACAACTCTGATGCTGATTATAAGTCACTGATTGATGTCGTACATAAATATGCCACTACTAATCATTTACCTGTATTAGTTAGTGGTTGAGTATTTTGGTAATTATTCCCTAGTGTCAGTTATCGATTGATATTCTGTGTACGATTTATAGTATAAGTGATGGGTGAGCTTGGAGACATCTTTTTTTGTCTTTCTGTGTGACATATACTCATAAATTTGCAGTATTAGAACACTGTGTACAAATACTCAGGCAGAGGGGTACTCTCACACTGAACATTAGTGCAACACAGGCTCTCTAACACACATTTAATCCTTTGGCTTACAGTTGGTTTCTCTGGGAGTCGCACAGTCAGCCTCTTGATCATATAAATACGTTTGACTTGCTTGGGGGGGGTTGCAAGACTGAGATAGAGAGGGATGTGGAGTAGGTAAGGTAAATGCGCAATGCCAACATAGCATAAGCCAGTTAATATGTGGAATTTCAGTTTGATATTAACAGCCCCACACCTCTGTCCTCTCATCCCTTTCTCTTCTTTCATCTCTCTCTCACTCTCCCACTCTTGGTTCTGTGTGTTTTTATTTTTTACTTGTATTTTATTCTTTACTTGTTCCACTTTTATTCATTTTGTACTGTTGCATCCTCAGCGCCATTTTCTCTCCATCTGTCCCTCTTGACTTTCATCCACCTAATCCTCTCCTCCATTTACAACCTCTATACAGCAAATTTCAAATTACTTGTTTTTTTTGCTTATGGCCTGGATCTCTTCTCTCCTCCCTTAATTCACTGGCAACATTTGATAACAATGCCAGAAGTACTGTGGCATAGCGAAACATAAGGGTAGTGATTTGGACCATGACACCGGACACAAGGGATAGTTTTCTGCGTTATGCCCCAACTAAGCAATAAGCAAGGGGGGTGGCATGCTCAGGTCAGAATGAATTCCCTGATGCCTAGGCCCAGCGTGGTGGGGGGTCAACTTAGGCGTGGTTGGCTGTCGGGCTTGCTTTACACTGGGGAAACCATGCATACCTCATTTGCTGTGAGCAGAGATAATGCTGGAATCAAAGACTGAACCAACACTGATACTGAACATTTATTGCGGAAATGTACAAGATGAACATATTATGTGCAAAATGTGTTTTCTCTGTTCTGTATTTATCATGTGTCCGATAGTGATCCAAGCAGGATTATTTTCCCAAAGCGAAATGGTTACCCATGACTGTACTTCCCAGGAATTACATTTGTAGGCAAATACCCCTAACCGTGAGAGCAAGTGTGAGTGTGTTTTGCTTCATATTTTTTAATGAATCTGAATCCTTTGATATTCTACAACATTAGAGGGCCTTTCACTTTCAGTTAGAGCCCTCACTCTGTCTTTTTCTATTTAATTTGTGCTCTCTGTACAACTTTTCTAATTTTTTCATTGTCTTCAAAATCCTTGTACTTTGGTGTTACTACAATAGCTGTACTGGCAACTCCCATACTGAGCAGTGAGCAGGTTTGGTGTGTATGTTCTTGTCCATGATGGTTCACAGCTCCATCCCTCAATTGTTTTTTTTCTCTCCATCCATTCTCCTCCACCCCTAATCAACAATTCTTTTCTCCTGCCTTCCCCCTCCAACATCCACCCATGCTGAATTTGTAATCACCACCTTTCTTTCATCCCGCATCTGTCTCCTCTTCCCTCTCTGCGCCTTTCTTTCCCTATTTTCTATCCTCCATTAGTCTTGCCTGTCCTCTTGCCCCCCCCCCCAAGCTCCTATCCTTAGTGAATTTGTTATAAGTGTCGATTGTAATAGGTGGGTACTCACAGGGTACAGCTCTGTTAATCTCCCATGTGTGTTTCCTCCTCAGGAACACATTTAATTCCTGCACACAGATTGCCACCCAAATGGTGTGCTTTTAAATAGCAGGAGAGCCAAATCTACTCATGTATTTCAGATTTGTGTTTGCCTGCTATGATTTTAGAAATGTCAGCTTGCACATATTGAGTCGTGTCTGCTATCAACAGGCTGTTAAAAAAAGGCTGTTATTGAAAAAAATAAAAGCGATCATTTTGCCATGCAAATAGGAACAAAGAGAGGCTGCACTCAAGATAGCTGTTCCAGCTGTTCCCGGGCCCTGTGGATCCATAACAGCTTTTTATATACAATTGCTCCTATCCTCCAAGGCTTAGTGCAAATGTGCATTTACAGAATGGTGTCATGAGTGTAATAAGTATAATCGTAATTCATCATAATTGAATACAAAGACATGGCGGCCTCCTGCAGGAGTCATCAACAAGAAATGGACCTAACTGTAAATAAATGGAGTTTATTCTAGGAAGTATGTGTCTAATGTGTTTCTAATGTATTATGTTATGATGTGACTGAAACTATATTATGTGTATGTCATCCAAAATTTCATTTAATCCAGATATATGCAGGTATACACAAATCAAATGCATTGGTTAAATGATATGAAACAAGATTCTGATGAAAGGCCCATCAAATTGTGAAAATTTCAAT
Organism: Lates calcarifer; assembly: GCF_001640805.2. Taxonomy (NCBI): domain Eukaryota; kingdom Metazoa; phylum Chordata; class Actinopteri; family Centropomidae; genus Lates; species Lates calcarifer. Next base: position 12,698 of record NW_026118022.1, read on the forward strand.
TACTCAGAAGGTGACTTTTAAGGTTATGATATGAGGTTTCTGCAGAACACTGGCACTTTGCATGTCTCATGACATGCACACACACGTGCAAGCGCATGCATGCACACAATCTGTCAGTCTTCCGTAGCCTCTTCATTATTTCAAAGATGATTAAAAGTAGACATGACGTGAGCATGTTGAGTGGGCAAGCGCATGCACACACTAATAAATACACAAAAATATGTTGGGCACTCCAAGATAGCATGTGTTACCCTGAGGGTGTGACCGCAGACACACACAAACACACAAGTGCACACGCGCACACACATACACGGCGACAGGAGACAGGCACACAAAGACACATAGACTCTCTCTGATGCTTTACGAGAAAGGCAGATGAAAAATTAACAAAGACAGACAGTCTCATATCCAGCTGGTGCTCCCTGTTGGTGTGTGTGTGTGTGTGTGTGTGTGTGTGTGAGAGAGAGAGAGAGAGAGAGAGAGGTGTTTAAATCTTTGTAAAGAAGCATGCAACACAGCCAGTATGGAAGGAGGTGGATGTATTTCATCTAAGATAAAAGCTTGGAGTACGATGGAAAATACTGTATATAGGAGGATAGATGGATGGACACATAAACAGTAGTGTCGGTCAAAGGTTCGATCCCTGGTGACAACCAGAGTCTGTCCCTGTCAGACTGTCCTTGAGGAAGATACTGATGCCCTTAATGACTGTGTGCTGCCCTCTGGGGAAATACATACTGTAGCTGACAGGAAATTCCTACAGCCACCACAACAGAACAGGACTTGAATAATAATACAAAATAGAAAAAGAAAACAACAGCCTTTAATTGGAGTGTAAAGAATATATTATCCTAGAGAAGATTATTTTATTATCGTTGTGAAAGCAGGCTGTGCTCATCACAAAAGCTCCACAGACCAAACCTCATTGATGTCATGGCAACCAAAGATTAACTTGAGCTAAATAAATTTGGTGTCAGTTCGGTCACCTTGTCTTTGATTTGTACCTATTTTAGCAATTTGGCTGCCAGCTTCTTCACCACCTTCGAAGTTACTCACCCTGGACGCGAGGGGGGAAAAAAACAGTGTTTATTCCTTTGTTTCATTCTAAAGCCAACAAACTTAGAATAAATGCAAACTGCAGTCCTATTTTTTGTCCATTAAATTTAAGGGTTGCAACAATTTTTTTAATGGGTAGCAAATGTTTTGTGCATAGCATTACATTATCTTCACTGAGGGTTAGGAATACTGGTTTTTACAGCTTACATATGGACAAAAAAACGCCTTTTTGAATTCTTGTTTGCTTGCTCTTTTGCAGATGTTTAAAACCTAGATCTAGACCAATCTAGATTAACAAGTTATTATTCGTCAGTAACTGTTTTATTTTCAGCCCAGGGAGGTTAATGACAACTGTTAGTTGCAAATGAATGGATACACTAACCAATGAGCACTGTAGGTAATAATGTCCAAATGATGTAGCAGCACTGATGAATCTTTATTCATGAATAGGATATTAAGGTTTGATTAATTACATTACTAATGATGTGGTCTTCCCATTACAAGTGTTACATGTCTAACATGTTTTGTAAATTGTAGTTGTAATTTAACCCATTGTTAACCCAACTTTCATTTTAGATCCATCATCACACAAGTTCCCAGTTTATTTGTTGATATTAGATAAAAGATATTTACGGATACTGCTTTTAATACCTAATGGTCACCTGTAACTCATTATATTATACATCTTATTTTACTCAGAGGTATTTGTCTGATGCCGCAGGTATGTTATAGATATTGGATTTTCGGAATGAGTGTTGCACACGTGACCATGTGAACATTAAAAGAATTTCAGCTGTTGTTACAGTGCATTAGGTAGCTTGTCTTGGTCCCTCATTACAAATATGCTAGTACCTTATAAGATTTGCTTTGGACATGATTTGTGCAAGTGAAGGTGTGAGAAAACATCTCAATTAAGTGAGATGTTCATACATTAGCTGTAGCCAGTGCATAGAGCCTTAAGAGACTTAGTACTGAACATCTACAGTGATTATTTTTGATATTTTGATCTCTTTCTAGTAATTATTTTTATGTTTGTGGGAAAGACTAATTATTTGGATATTTCTTTAGTGGTGGTAAAGAATAGTCATGTCTCAAAAGGCACAGACAACTGCACACATACACATACATGCAAAATACACACAGACACACAAGCATGAAGGTAATTTGATTAGTCAGTTTGCTAGACAAATGAACCCTGTGTGAACCCAACTACATTCTTTGCTGTCAGATGCAAAATTTTAAACCCTAACTTTTCAACAGTTTTAATTAGTGTCATTTATAGATGAGGGTTTGTGTATTTTTCAAACTATAAAAAGCACTATAGTTGTATAATTAATCCAACAGGTGGCATTTAGTAATCATATAACACAACATGTATTTTTTTTTTATTTTATTAAAATAGTAATTGTATTTCTAGCACAACTGGGTACTGGGAGAGAGAGAGCAACAGCGGATGTTTTTGTGTCTATGTGTTTAGACCTGCTGTGTGATGACAGGTATGCCCATGTGCCCCAAACCCACAGAAACATGGCTGTCAGCAGACATCACAGACACCTCACTACCTAAACACACAGTCTCACAAGTTCATCACCTCATGCTGATATGCTCATGAATAAAGTCTATTGTCTTTGTAATTATGCAATTACATTAATTCCCTGTCCTCTGTTCTTAAATAATTCTATAGGAACTCTTCTAGTATGGCAGCATTTCACGGCATGCAAGAAAGTAACTATTTTGATTAGTAGCATTACTGTAATAATTCAGTGATGCTTGCACATTGCATATGCACCCTTACCTCGTCTCGAAGTCTCAGAGCTCCGCAGGTGATACATTTCCTTCGTGACTGATGATGTATTTCCTGTCTGAGTCTTGTGCCTTGGGAGCCTTTTTGTTCTGTTGTTCATTCTGTCTATGTGTGTGCGTGTGTGTGCGCGCGCGCATCTGTCTGTACACAGGATGCCTCTCTGTATGTGTGTGTGTGTGTGCACATGCATGCGTGTGCTTGTCTGCTTCATTCCCAGAGAAGACTCATTTCCCCAGCAGGCCCTGTCAGGCTGTTTCTGGGCGCACTCAGTTCACAGCTGGAGGCTACTGCTGTCACCTGCTCTCCTCTCCTCCCCTCCCCTCTGCTCCCCTCTCCTCAGGTTTTCATTATCCACTTACCTTTGTGTCACGTCACAACATTGGAAAACTATGTATCCCCATTCAACACTCACTGATTCATTTTTGTGCGGCTTTCTACAAAACAAGTAAAACTGAAGGGGAGATGGTCCTTTATAGTTGGCAATAAAATTACTCCAAAGAGACTGTACAGCCAAACGATTGCACTGAGAGTCCAAAAGTCCTATTTTTATACCAGTATTTAGCGCAGGTCTTCACTAAAATTGCTGTTTTCAAAAGCTTTCATGCTTGGGTGGCCACCAGCATGCCCCAAAAAGGAGGACACCTCTGCAGGGCAGACAGAGATGGAAACTAAGACAGCTACAGCCATGGCTAATGTGTGTGTGTATACCATATATACACACACGTATATACTATAAATAACTCATAAGCACCAAAATGCCCTCTGTACATAGACACACACACAAAGCCAAGCAGTGTAGAACAGATTTAGGTTTCAAATTGTGAGCAAAACAAAGACAGACAGAGAGCAAATGTCAGCAAATAAGACAGGGAAATGAATTTTTACAATAACTTATTATTTGAGTTATTAACATGTACAAAATTTGTACAGATTTGTCAGATGTGTAGGAAATTAGGTCTGCATGCACAGTAAATCCCAGAGTTGACGGCATGCAGCCTTTGTCCAGCTCGCAGACAAAATCTCAGCAGGGTGTTGCAGTGGACAACAGTAAACGTTTTGATCTTTGACACTGGCCTTCTGTTTCTCACACCCCTCGGCCCCCCCTCTCTCTTTCTCCTTGTCTCTCTCTCACTGTCTCTCTACCTCTCTCGCCAAGGGTCAGTAGGTCAGACAGAGAGCAGATGCTTAACCATACGACCACAACTACACCTGACACCACAACACACGTACTCCCATTCTGTCATCTTCCCTTGCTAAATGTATTTTGTCTCTGGAAGATATTTATCATCTGTTAGAGTGTTGATCTTGGATTTCCAGTGACACTGATAGAAAAGCACTAAAGAAGTACAGTACAATTCAATTGTACCCTAATGGTTGATATGTGCAATTGATATCTCTGAGATTTGTGTTGTTAATGTTGTAAATGATTTCATGGTGATGTAGTTGTAGGTAGGACTCCACCTGGGATTCACACCAGAGTTGAATAAAGTGAAGTCTATAAATGACCCTCATGGTCACAAGCCTGTCATGTTCAGCTTTTTACATCCATCATCTCACTTACAAGGCTGCACTTTGGTTTAATAAGTGTCTTTAGCTAAAGAAGTCTTTCACCCTTAACAAACTTCATCATTTGTTAGTGTTTGTTTTCTAATAAGACAGGTTCATGTGAATAGCCCAGGCACAGCAAATGTTACAGATAATCATTAAGTTAAAAGATGTCTTTCTCCCTTGGCAAGCTTCCTGTGATACACTTTGTTTCTGTTGCATTTGGTGCCAATGTTCCTTTAGATTTTATGTGGTTTCACAAAAATAAGGCTGTAGTTAAGTGGTTCTTTGGCTTGAAAGGCATGGTAAACAATTTAATTTCCATTTTGTTGCTAATTGAAAACCGTAACCATATTTTTGGTTGAAACACCGTTCCTCTCCATCCAATTTTCCTAAAACGGTAGTTTCAAAAGAACTGTGAACTTTAAAGTACAACACATCAAGCACAATGACAGCTAAATATGGTTTTGAAGAAGTGTATACACAATTATAGAAGACAAAAGACAGAAAAAAAATGCATATTTATAAGTCAAATGTCAATGTCAAAAATCTAAGGTGACACAAAAACAGTTAATTAATAATGTACTTTAAAGCATTTTAATAAGACAATAAAATGATAACAAGTGATAATCTTTGTCCATCTTGTTAAGAATTTAGAAATAAAGATATTGGGGGAAATCAATACAAGTATATTAAACATCACAACATCATATCATTTGATTTTCCCTTTAAGGCATTTTCTGTATTGAATTATAATGTAGAAATGTCTAGAAAGTCAAATCAAGAAAATCTCAATGCAGCCCATAATGTGATCACATAGCAGCTCTCAGCTTTGCCCAAGTGATGTTTTCACCTTGCTGCTGCAATCTTCTGGAGGTAATTTACTGTATATTCTCCAACAAACAAAGGAAGCAAGAGGCTATTCTAAGTACTCATCAATGTCCAAATGCCTGGTAGAGGTTGAGCTGAAATGAGTTTCTGAGATCAAAAGAAACAGAACGATAAAAGGATAAAAGGGACTGAAAGATAAAAGGATTTGAGTCACTGGATCACAATTGCACCTTTATAGAACAGAAATCAGCAGAATTAAAATCCATTCGACCACAAGGGACACAGGACTTCACATATGTCACGCAGGTCATTGAGACATTTCTCTCAGCTTCACACGACTGATTAGGTTCAGTTTCTACCATTTTTTGTGGCAGGTGCAGTTTGTCTCTTTCTTTTTTTCTCTTTAATTCTGAGACCTCCTTTACGATCTAATGATATTTCTTCGGTCATTATTTATTATTTATGAGCCTAGGTTATATGGACTATTTGTTATGCATGCCTACTGACATCAGTGTTTGAAGGCAACATTAGCTAAGAGTCAAATGTGAGTAAATTCCGCTTGTGGATGGGAAACACGCCAGCATCTGCCTGACCAGTGTGTTCTGATCTGAAAGCCACTTCAGTTGTAAATTAAAGAGGCTGGGAACATTTAGAAAACCCCAGCCACCAAGGTTTAAATATTAATTTGATGCCCTTTGCGTATGCATGCAGTATTTAACTTAACTCACTGTACATACTTAAGCACTCATGTTTCTCTGGTCAAGCCATTAACCTAGTTCAGTCATTTATTTTATGTGTTTTCAATCACAGTTGAAAATACCTAACAACTTTTGTCCCACATAATGAAATTGTGGAGGATTATGGATTATATGGATTACATCCATCAATTTATTCGTTCATCCTTCAAATGTATGTAAGACACTGTTAATTGGTGTTTTGGGGAGAGTGATGCGTCTTAAAATTTTACACAAGATGATGCAAGCAAGTGCTACACGTCACACCAGAGTTGTCTATTGGTTACTGCTGCTGTCATTTATGGAGATGGCAGGTTGACTGTTGACTGTTGAACGCATACAAGTTATCCAATATAATAATTTTTATTCATGCTGAGGAGGAGAGGTCTGTTCTCTCCATATAACAGCTGATTTTTGGCCTGTATAGTTCCTACTGACCTGTCCACTTCAGTCATGAGAGGCATTAACTCAGATTAATGACGAGTCTTACCTTGAGTCAGTCCTAATGATTTCTACATATCATATAAAATTTTGAAAACTATATTCCCTCCATGTTATTTCTCATCACAAAACCGTAAATTGCCACGTGGCAAAACTTTCAACATTGCTGGAAGCAAAGTCGAAAATGATAAAGGCTGATAGATCTGTTGGGTTCAATTCTAGGGCTGGTGGGTTGTAGATTAGTACCACATAATTTTGCTTTGGCACAGTGCAGCAAACCAATTACTTGTGCCTGTTGGCAAAGTTTTACCACAAGACAATAATTGTAAAAGGAGCTATTGGGCGACTTTGTCTCTCTCCTATGGCTTTTGTGCATATGAGTACAATACTGTATATTTACAGAACAAAGTACAGGAGACAACATAAATATAAAACAAATTTAAGCCTTAAATTTACAACAACAAACTCATATTCTTTACATTTTTGTTCCTGTATATAATGAGCACATGAAAAAGCACTTTGCATTTAAAAAGGTATGGAAATAAATATAGAATAGATGACACATACACAAAAACAAATAAGTAGAAGTCCTAAGGATAAATTCTATGCATCATTGTGTATAGCCTGATTCTCCATGATGGTAATGAGATTACAGTAAAATTTTGCTTATCAGTGCTAGTCCCTTTTTTGGGACTTCTATATCTCATTTTTCCCGTATATCTACACAGCATCACCTTCATTCATGAGAGTTTAGGAGGCAGACAGCATTGGTTGAAAATTCTATAGAAAATTCAGCTATTGGAGGTTTTCTGTAGGCTAATCCTTGAGTGAAATAGATGGAACAGGCCGAATGAAGATGGAGATTGGGTTAGAATAAATCGATATTTGTATAGAGACTGGCATTAGATGTCATCATGACAGTTAAAAAGAGAACAGCGTGGAGAAAATTAAGGACCACCGTGGTTCAAGTACTCATGTTAGAAAGCAACCTGCCTGCTTAAGGGTCTTTGACCAAGACACACACACACGAAGTAAGAAAACTGAGTGACAACAACATCAACAACAATGCTAATGATGGAATAATGTGACAATGTGAACAGCGTGCGAACTCTGTGTAAAGCTGTCTTACTGTCTCGCAGGCCTTTAGCGGTGGTGAGAACGAGCTGTCACATTCAGTTTTACATGGAAGGTGTTTCTTTGCTTTTGGAAATGTTATGTTCCTGCTGATGTGCAGCCACTCAATTTAATGCGCCATGATGTAGTGTCAACTGAGCGTGAGCTGTGGACTGTCTCTGCTTGAATTGCAGGCTTCTGAGAATCAGTCAGTAAACATGACATTTTCATCTCCATGCTAGGTAGTTTACACAACACAGAAAGGTGAGGGGTTTAATTTAAAGGCTTATGAACCAAAACTCATTTAGGTCCGTGATTGACAAACGTATCCTCAGTAGACAAGATGCAGGTACGTGTGCCCATCCATCCATCCACTCAGCCATTTGTTGCCGTGTTTGAACATACTGCAGTTGTCAAATGTCTGTTGGCTTATTAGGAATGTTCTATAATGATGTGCTGAGCATGAAACAACACATCTCACCTGCCTTTATAGGACAGGTAGCACTTAAAGGGAGTTTGTAATGATCATCATGATTAGTCAAGAGTACCCTTTTTAATGAACCTCATTCTCTCAGTAGATTTAACCCTTCTCCATAGCTTTAGTGTATTTATGTTCACCTGCTTGAGCTTTTCATCCTTTTCATTTTGATTTAGTTATGAAAACCTTAAATAACTATAAACAGTCCAGAAATCCCATTTGAGATGGACTAACTTAATAGGTCTACTGTTGAACATTTTGAAAAACCAACCATGAAAACCAAAGGCTTTCACCCTCTATTTGCATACACAAAAAACCTCTAAAACTTTATGCATCTCTGAAAAGCTCCTCCATGCAGAGGAGAAATCACAATGTAAATGCTACTTGTACAACTAATAAAAATGATTGTAGCAGAGGTACAAGCAGGTGAATTCTAGTGGCAATATGAGAGGCAATTGTATTGTAAATTTGCAGCTCTCATTCTGAAATTTTAGGGAAAATGAAATTAAGTGAATGAATAGTGCTTCCTGTGCACTCGCTGATTGCTGTAGTTGTCCCCGCTTTAATTTGGTCAAGATGGTGTTGCCGCTCTGTGCCCTTGGAGGGAAGAGTTATGAGCAAGAGCACTGGGGGGAAATAGGTGTAGCAGGTACTAAGTACTGATATAACCGTGGTGGAAACTGTGGGGTGCTGAAATTATAATCGCACCTCCTCTTCACAGCTCAGCAGGCTTTCAGGAACCTGCCAAGATCACATTTAACACACACAGAAAGACAGACACACTCAGACACCCATACACACATGTAGAAAAGCGGCAGACAGTCCACCTGGAACACCAACACATAATCTGCATCCACCCACACACATACACACGCGTGCACACACACACACATAAACACAGACCTCCAACTAAAGTGATGTGGCTGCTCAGTTTTTGGCATTGTCCTTATTTTGCCAACAATTGGACTTGAATTTGTCAATAAGAGTTAATATTGAATATGTGTGTTTGTAACATCATTGCAGAGGGAATTAATTTCATTCACGTATTCATGCAACTGCTGCCAATATTGCGATTAAGGCACCACTCTGATTACTGTAAGCTGATACATTCATAAATCCTCCATAATAAATCTGTTTATTTTGATTATCTGAACCGTAATGTGTAGGTGGATTATTATTATTATTTTTATTTATTTTACCACATCATGTTTATCAAATCCATATGCCCTCTGTAATCACCAAATGCCATTAAATCAGATGCTGCTGTATACATTTCAGGAAGCTGTTGGGGGCCATGCATGCAGCTGTTACACTCCCAGCAGCTACAAGCATTTAGTTTAAGACATAATGATTTAGTGATGATTGGTGAGGGGGGGGGGGGTCTCGAGAGAGTTAAGTAGGTGTAACTGAGGCTCAACTTTTATCTAAACTATAGCAAAACTGTTTTTTTTTATAATTGTGTTCTTCCACAACACATCAGGCTAGTGGGAATAACTCTTAGTTAATACTGAATGTTAACATGAAGAATTTACTTATAAGAGATATA
>NW_026118023.1:0-24603 GCF_001640805.2 Lates calcarifer
GGTCAAAAAATGACATAGTATTGTAAGGTGTCCAAAATGGTCAAAAAATGTCATACTAAAGTAAGGCCTCAAAAACGGTCAAAAAATGACATAGTATTGTAAGGCATTAAAAATGGTCCAAAAATTTTATAGTATAATAAGGCATAAGAAAATGGTCAAAAAATGTCACAGTATTGGTAGGGCGTCAAAAAACGTTCAAAAATGGTCAAAAATGTCATACTAAAGTAAGGCCTCAAAAAACACTCAAAAAATGGTTAAAAAAATGTCAAGAAATGTCATAGTATAGTAAGGCCTCAAAAAACCATCAAAAAATGTAAGGCGTCAAAAATGGTCAAAAAAATGTATAATATAGTAAGGTATCAGAAATGATCAAAAAATTTAAGGCCTCAAAAATGCTCAAAAACTGTCTTAGTATAGTAAGGCATAAAAAACACTCAAAGACTGTCAAAAAAATGTCATACTAAAGTAAGGCCTCAAAAACGGTCAAAAAATGTCATAGTATTGTAAGGTGTCCAAAATGCTCAAAAAATGTCATAGTATTGTAAGGCGTTAAATATGGTCAAAAAATGTTATAGTATAGGTAGGCATCAAAAAAATGTCATAGTATTGTAAGGCCTCAAAAACGGTCAAAAAATGACATAGTATTGTAAGGCGTTAAATATGGTCAAAAAATGTTATAGTATAGGTAGGCGTCAAAAACGGTCAAAAAAATGTCATAGTATTGGTAGGCATCAAAAAAATGTCATAGTATTGTAAGGCATTAAAAATGGTCCAAAAATTTTATAGTATAAAAAGGCATAAGAAATGGTCAAAAAATGTTCAAAAACTGTCAAGAAATGTCATACTAAAGTAAGGCCTCAAAAATGGTCAGAAAATGTCATAGTATTGTAAGGTGTCCAAAATGGTCAAAAACTGTCATAGTATAGTAAGGCCTCAAAAACCTTCAAAAAATGTAAGGCGTCAAAAAAATGTATAATATAGTAAGGTATCAGAAATGATCAAAAAATTTAAGGCCTCAAAAATGCTCAAAAACTGTCTTAGTATAGTAAGGCATAAAAGACACTCAAAGACTGTCAAAAAATGTCATACTAAAGTAAGGCCTCAAAAATGGTCAAAAAATGTCATAGTATTGTAAGGTGTCCAAAATGGTCAAAAAATGTTTAGTATTGTAAGGTGTCCAAAATAGTCAAAAAATGTCATACTAAAGTAAGGCCTCAAAAACGGTCAAAAAATGTCATAGTATTGTAAGGTGTCCAAAATGCTCAAAAAATGTCATAGTATTGTAAGGCGTTAAATATGGTCAAAAAATGTTATAGTATAGGTAGGCATCAAAAAAATGTCATAGTATTGTAAGGCATTAAAAATGGTCCAAAAAATTTATAGTATAAAAAGGCATAAGAAAGGGTCAAAAAATGTCATAGTATAGTAGGTCGTAAAAAATATCATTTAAGAAAGGCAAAAAGTACTGTGCAGTAAAACACTTTAAATTGTTTTCCTGTATATATTATATGGTTCATGTTTACCTCTGTGAAATTTAAGAGATTATGTAATAATTACAGTAGGTTCTTATTTTATATCAAGTTTCAGAATTGTTTCTACTCATTACTGTGATTAATAATTAGAAAAACACACTAAAAATGTTAAGTTTAAATCAGTGTGATTAGGTGTCAGCAGTTTGCAAAAAGAAAGAATAGATTTATTGATCAATTTCTGTGATTAACACTTGTGTTTGTCTCTGCAGGAAGAGAAGACAACAGCAGCTGAAGACCTGTGTAGCTGTTAATTAGATAAAAGTCCTCCACCATCTAACTGCTGTAAACAGTGTTGGTTTCCTGTTGTTCAAGTGAAAGCTCTTTGTTTCCCTACCATCTGTAATGCATTTATGGGCACATTTTCCAAAGAGTAAACACCTATGAGAACAGTCAACTACTTCTGATATAACTAGTTAATTAATAATTGTATCACAAGCAGTTAAATGAAGATGCTTAATGGATATGTTCATCTTTGGAAAATGTGCTCATAACTACATTAACCCTAACCAGCTCTAACAATTGTTTGTCAAATGTCTGTGAATAAATAATGAATAAAATCAGTAAAAGTTTAAGAAGAAACTTTTGAGTTGCATTTCTCTATTTTGAAACTGTTATACAAATAATTTTACTTTTTTTAGAGCTGTTTTTAAACATTTTGAAAATATATTTCTAAGGTTTTATATTTAAAATGTTTTACACTCATTGTTCAGACATTTTTTTTTATAGTTATGTTTTAGTTTTAAAAATATTTTTAAAGGCTTGGTTAGACTAAACTTTTTGTGGATTTGATACTTATTGTTTAGACATTTTCCTAAGGTTCCAAATTAATTTTTTACAGGTTTCATGCTTAAACGTATTTTAAACGTATTTTTAAAGATTTTAAATATTTATATCTTTAAAGATTTTAACCTTATTTATCAAACCTGTTTTACAAGGTTTTTTTACATTTTATCCTTATTTTTTTAGACCTATTCCTTTAAGGTTTAAAATGTATTTTTAAATGATTTTATACTTACTTTTTAGACATATTTATTTAGGGTTTTAAATATATGTTTTAAAGGCTTTTATACTTTATTTAAACCTATTTATTATAAGGGTCTGTTCTATTCTATACTAAGGTTTTATATTTTCTGTTTAAAAACAACATTGTTTTATTCAACATTGTTGAATAATACTAAATACTAATTAAAACTGAAAAGTTACAGCAGCTTTAATGTGTCAAACTGCAGCTGAGGTAATGACAGAGTCAGACTGAAAAAAATAAACTGACAAAAACACTGACCTTCTGGAAATGTCTTCAAGTCTGTCTTGTCTTTCTGTGATTTAAAGTTTGAATCCTATGGAGAAAGACAAAACATTAGAATAAATATGACTTTTAACACAACACACATCAAAATAAAAGCACACAGAGTTTCTGGGTCTTGAACTTCAAACTTGTCAAAAGATAGAGAAGTAAAAGACACTAAATCTACAAAGACACAAAGAGTGTCGACTAACTGGTTCCTGAATAATCCGAACTAGTCCAAGAGTTAAATTTGCTTTATACACAAAGACAGAAGAAGCTGCTCTAACTGGAGAACTGACTCCATCAGCTCCTGATATTCACACAACAGCAGTGGATGGAAATGTTTTTTTCCTCCAAAGTCAGTTAAACTAAATTTGGTTGATAGAAACCACAATGACAGTGTTTCTAGTGTGACACTGAAATAAATGGTAAATGGACTGTACTTATATAGCGCTTTTCTAGTCTTTTCGACCACTCAAAGCGCTTTGGCATGCAGACTGGAGGAGCCGGGAATCGAACCACCGACCTTCTGATTGGTGGACGACTGCTCTACCTCCTAAGCCACAGCCGCCAATGAAATGAATGAGTTCTTTACATATTTATGATTTATGTGAAGAGAGGGAGACAGAGAGAGGAAAAGGGAGAGAAAAAGACCGAGAGAATGAGAGAGAGTGAATAAAACAGAGGGGGAAGGGAGAGCGACAGAGAAAGAGTAAGGAAGGGAGAGAGAGAAAGTGTGTGAGAAGAGGGGCAGAGATAGAGAGAAAGCATGAGAGTAAGGAAGAGAGAGAGGGGGAAGGAGAAAGACAATTAGACAGAAATGGTAAAGTGGGGTACACACCAAAAGATAATCAGGCCAACTATTGGCCCAAATCCCCCCTTCTGATCAAAGTAAGCAAAGGCCTGATTATTGGTTGGTTCTAAAGATTATCTTGCCAGATTTTCCTGTGGTGTGAAATGTGTGAAGAGTACGGTCTAGACTTGCTCTAGAAAAGTGCCTTGAGATAACTTCTGTTGTTGTTCGGTGCTATATAAATAAAACTGAATTGAATGGAATAACCGCTCCGAAGACGATTGGAGCCGACTCTGTAAATATTAAACTTTTTTATTTGCAACCAGAAATCCTGTTGTGTGGGGGGAGCACCGAGGAAAGCTGAGCACGCACTCTGTGGCCTGTCACGTGGAACAGAACGATAGCCAATCAGGAAACAAGCTGACTGAAGACGGAAGCACAACAAACAAAAGACATCGTCGTCCGCCATGTTTGTGTACTCTAAAATTGTGATTCGGAGTTCTCAGAGTTCAGACTCTGGTTGTTGTTGGTGAATCTGTTGTGGTGTGGTGTGCCGTGTTGGTCTTCACGTTGCACATCACACACTATAAGAACAAAACTGTGAAATCTGACATTATTGACGTTGTGTGTGCAGGCTCTAACATTTTCAACATCAGCTAAAATTTTAAAAATCTTTCAGTTTGTACCAGGCTTAAGAGAGCGAGGGAGAGAGACAGAAAGAAGGAGAGAGAGAAAAACGTCATGCCAAAAAAGCCAACTAAATAAAAAATCGAAATTGAAATTTAAAACGAGAGAGCAAGAGAAAGAGAGCGCAAGAGCGAGGGAGAGGGAGGGAGAGAGCGAGAGACACACACAGAGAGAACAAGCCAGGAGAGAGTGAGAGAGACTGCAAGACAGAGAGAGAGAAGGAGCAAGAGTGAAGGAAAGGGAGGGAGAGAGAGAGAAAGACAGCAAATCAAACCATTCAGACTTCAGATCAATTGCTGAAGATCTATAATTCAATGTCAGAGCTCTGTGTTTGACAGTTGATGTTAACCTATTTGTGAATTACCTGGAGGCCTCAGTCCTGGTTTCAGAGAACTACTTCACTGTACGAAGACTCTCTGTGATCATGGACAAAGTGGTGAAAAATCATCACACCTTTAGGAATGTGGTGTTTCTGTCCAGGCTGCAGCAGCTGAACAAGTAAACCTGGAAAACACAAGTAGAATACTTGAAAAACAAATAACCTCATTTATAAAGAACAGTTCACCTCAAAAACTTGACAGGTGTAGAAATACAGGTATAGAGATACAGCACTGAAAACTAAACACTAGAACCTTGACAATAACACTTTGAGTTTAGAGGTAAATAAATAAATTATATTAACAAAATATGACTTCTTTCATCTCAGAGAGAAAAGCAATTTAGTTATAGTAGTTTTAATAATTTCTAACAGTAATCTCAGCTCATACATTGTGACCCCCTACTGAGGCTTAAAACTTGTGGAGGAGTTAAATCCAGTTTTAATCCAGCTTGTATTTAACACAAACTGAGCTCAAAGTCTCAAGTCACCACAACCAAATTTGTAATCAATAATATACATAACAGGGGATCAATGGATGGTTATGGGCAGATTACTACCAAACAACTACGAAGACATATAAAACAACAGAGGCAAAAAACTAAGTCGCAAAATGATCACAAGGATATGCTTAACTGCCACACTGAAAAACAAAATGACCACAAAGAAACGTTCAATTACCTGGAATAGAAACAAAACTATAGAGACACAATACGATGTAAAGCAACCACAATGAAGCTGACCATAAGTAGATGTAAAACAGCTAGCTAGAGACGACGCAATACCACCACAAATGGACAAAATGATCACATCGACATGATAATACACCATAAAGTGACTTAAATGGACCAAGCTGGAGCACAACATCACAGAGAAGCAGTAAAATGTCTGCAGAGTTATCTCTAGTTATTAAGAGATGCAAGCAGAGTTGTAAACAGACAAATGGAATACTTAACAGTTACCATCCTCAACTCATGTCAGGGACGCTTTAGTCACAGAATCACAAACGCACTTTAACCCACGCAAATAAAAACGACACCGAAAAGGCATGGTTAAAAGATAAGGCTAATGCTAACGCCCGACTCTAATGTTGATGCTAACACCCTGGTGTAAAACAGCCAGGTAGAGACGCAAAATGGTATAAAATGACCGCCAATAACCACAACCCGGTGACAACGACATTATAAACCACCATAAACCGAGTTAAAATGACCAGGGTGGAACACACAATGACAAAGAGACGTAAAATGTCGACAGTGACACAAACACACGAACAAGCTAAACAAGCTGTATAAGAGGCATCAGTATTATTCAACAATATTGTCTTACTTTAATATTTACTCTGTAAATATTAAACTTTTTTATTTGCAACCAGAAATCCTGTTGTGTGGGGGGAGCACCGAGGAAAGTTGAGCACGCACTCTGTGGCCTGTCACGTGGAACAGAACGATAGCCAATCAGGAAACAAGCTGACTGAAGACGGAAGCACAACAAACAAAAGACATCGTCGTCCGCCATGTTTGTGTACTCTAAAATTGTGATTCGGAGTTCTCAGAGTTCAGACTCTGGTTGTTGTTGGTGAATCTGTTGTGGTGTGGTGTGCCGTGTTGGTCTTCACGTTGCACATCACACACTATAAGAACAAAACTGTGAAATCTGACATTATTGACATTGTGTGTGCAGGCTCTAACATTTTCAACATCAGCTAAAATTTTAAAAATCTTTCAGTTTGTACCAGGCTTAAGAGAGCGAGGGAGAGAGACAGAAAGAAGGAGAGAGAGAAAAACGTCATGCCAAAAAAGCCAACTAAATAAAAAATCGAAATTGAAATTTAAAACGAGAGAGCAAGAGAAAGAGAGAGCAAGAGCGAGGGAGAGGGAGGGAGAGAGCGAGAGACACACACAGAGAGAACAAGCCAGGAGAGAGTGAGAGAGACTGCAAGACAGAGAGAGAGAAGGAGCAAGAGTGAAGGAAAGGGAGGGAGAGAGAGAGAAAGACAGCAAATCAAACCATTCAGACTTCAGATCAATTGCTGAAGATCTATAATTCAATGTCAGAGCTCTGTGTTTGACAGTTGATGTTAACCTATTTGTGAATTACCTGGAGGCCTCAGTCCTGGTTTCAGAGAACTACTTCACTGTACGAAGACTCTCTGTGATCATGGACAAAGTGGTGAAAAATCATCACACCTTTAGGAATGTGGTGTTTCTGTCCAGGCTGCAGCAGCTGAACAAGTAAACCTGGAAAACACAAGTAGAATACTTGAAAAACAAATAACCTCATTTATAAAGAACAGTTCACCTCAAAAACTTGACAGGTGTAGAAATACAGGTATAGAGATACAGCACTGAAAACTAAACACTAGAACCTTGACAATAACACTTTGAGTTTAGAGGTAAATAAATAAATTATATTAACAAAATATGACTTCTTTCATCTCAGAGAGAAAAGCAATTTAGTTATAGTAGTTTTAATAATTTCTAACAGTAATCTCAGCTCATACATTGTGACCCCCTACTGAGGCTTAAAACTTGTGGAGGAGTTAAATCCAGTTTTAATCCAGCTTTAATCCAGCTTGTATTTAACACAAACTGAGCTCAAAGTCTCAAGTCACCACAACCAAATTTGTAATCAATAATATACATAACAGGGGATCAATGGATGGTTATGGGCAGATTACTACCAAACAACTACGAAGACATATAAAACAACAGAGGCAAAAACTAAGTCGCAAAATGATCACAAGGATATGCTTAACTGCCACACTGAAAAACAAAATGACCACAAAGAAACGTTCAATTACCTGGAATAGAAACAAAACTATAGAGACACAATACGATGTAAAGCAACCACAATGAAGCTGACCATAAGTAGATGTAAAACAGCTAGCTAGAGACGACGCAATACCACCACAAATGGACAAAATGATCACATCGACATGATAATACACCATAAAGTGACTTAAATGGACCAAGCTGGAGCACAACATCACAGAGAAGCAGTAAAATGTCTGCAGAGTTATCTCTAGTTATTAAGAGATGCAAGCAGAGTTGTAAACAGACAAATGGAATACTTAACAGTTACCATCCTCAACTCATGTCAGGGACGCTTTAGTCACAGAATCACAAACGCACTTTAACCCACGCAAATAAAAACGACACCGAAAAGGCATGGTTAAAAGATAAGGCTAATGCTAACGCCCGACTCTAATGTTGATGCTAACACCCTGGTGTAAAACAGCCAGGTAGAGACGCAAAATGGTATAAAATGACCGCCAATAACCACAACCCGGTGACAACGACATTATAAACCACCATAAACCGAGTTAAAATGACCAGGGTGGAACACACAATGACAAAGAGACGTAAAATGTCGACAGTGACACAAACACACGAACAAGCTAAACAAGCTGTATAAGAGGCATCAGTATTATTCAACAATATTGTCTTACTTTAATATTTACTCTGTAAATATTAAACTTTTTTATTTGCAACCAGAAATCCTGTTGTGTGGGGGGAGCACCGAGGAAAGTTGAGCACGCACTCTGTGGCCTGTCACGTGGAACAGAACGATAGCCAATCAGGAAACAAGCTGACTGAAGACGGAAGCACAACAAACAAAAGACATCGTCGTCCGCCATGTTTGTGTACTCTAAAATTGTGATTCGGAGTTCTCAGAGTTCAGACTCTGGTTGTTGTTGGTGAATCTGTTGTGGTGTGGTGTGCCGTGTTGGTCTTCACGTTGCACATCACACACTATAAGAACAAAACTGTGAAATCTGACATTATTGACATTGTGTGTGCAGGCTCTAACATTTTCAACATCAGCTAAAATTTTAAAAATCTTTCAGTTTGTACCAGGCTTAAGAGAGCGAGGGAGAGAGACAGAAAGAAGGAGAGAGAGAAAAACGTCATGCCAAAAAAGCCAACTAAATAAAAAATCGAAATTGAAATTTAAAACGAGAGAGCAAGAGAAAGAGAGAGCAAGAGCGAGGGAGAGGGAGGGAGAGAGCGAGAGACACACACAGAGAGAACAAGCCAGGAGAGAGTGAGAGAGACTGCAAGACAGAGAGAGAGAAGGAGCAAGAGTGAAGGAAAGGGAGGGAGAGAGAGAGAAAGACAGCAAATCAAACCATTCAGACTTCAGATCAATTGCTGAAGATCTATAATTCAATGTCAGAGCTCTGTGTTTGACAGTTGATGTTAACCTATTTGTGAATTACCTGGAGGCCTCAGTCCTGGTTTCAGAGAACTACTTCACTGTACGAAGACTCTCTGTGATCATGGACAAAGTGGTGAAAAATCATCACACCTTTAGGAATGTGGTGTTTCTGTCCAGGCTGCAGCAGCTGAACAAGTAAACCTGGAAAACACAAGTAGAATACTTGAAAAACAAATAACCTCATTTATAAAGAACAGTTCACCTCAAAAACTTGACAGGTGTAGAAATACAGGTATAGAGATACAGCACTGAAAACTAAACACTAGAACCTTGACAATAACACTTTGAGTTTAGAGGTAAATAAATAAATTATATTAACAAAATATGACTTCTTTCATCTCAGAGAGAAAAGCAATTTAGTTATAGTAGTTTTAATAATTTCTAACAGTAATCTCAGCTCATACATTGTGACCCCCTACTGAGGCTTAAAACTTGTGGAGGAGTTAAATCCAGTTTTAATCCAGCTTTAATCCAGCTTGTATTTAACACAAACTGAGCTCAGAGTCTCAAGTCACCACAACCAAATTTGTAATCAATAATATACATAACAGGGGATCAATGGATGGTTATGGGCAGATTACTACCAAACAACTACGAAGACATATAAAACGACAGAGGCAAAAAACTAAGTCGCAAAATGATCACAAGGATATGCTTAACTGCCACACTGAAAAACAAAATGACCACAAAGAAACGTTCAATTACCTGGAATAGAAACAAAACTATAGAGACACAATACGATGTAAAGCAACCACAACGAAGCTGACCATAAGTAGATGTAAAACAGCTAGCTAGAGACGACGCAATACCACCACAAATGGACAAAATGATCACATCGACATGATAATACACCATAAAGTGACTTAAATGGACCAAGCTGGAGCACAACATCACAGAGAAGCAGTAAAATGTCTGCAGAGTTATCTCTAGTTATTAAGAGATGCAAGCAGAGTTGTAAACAGACAAATGGAATACTTAACAGTTACCATCCTCAACTCATGTCAGGGACGCTTTAGTCACAGAATCACAAACGCACTTTAACCCACGCAAATAAAAACGACACCGAAAAGGCATGGTTAAAAGATAAGGCTAATGCTAACGCCCGACTCTAATGTTGATGCTAACACCCTGGTGTAAAACAGCCAGGTAGAGACGCAAAATGGTATAAAATGACCGCCAATAACCACAACCCGGTGACAACGACATTATAAACCACCATAAACCGAGTTAAAATGACCAGGGTGGAACACACAATGACAAAGAGACGTAAAATGTCGACAGTGACACAAACACACGAACAAGCTAAACAAGCTGTATAAGAGGCATCAGTATTATTCAACAATATTGTCTTACTCCTTTTAACAAAGAACTTAGTTGTACTTCTGGTGCGGTGTCTAAGTGTCTTTTCGGCACAGAAAAAGAAAGCCTCAGAGCTTCATGAGGCTTCATCTGCCCATCACTAGCTAATGCTAACACTAGCCGCTAACTGTGTGCCTTACCTTCACGCCGCAGGTGTGTTCAGAGTCGTCTCACTTGTGTTCAACAGAAAAAAAGAGCTCCAGAGTTTGTTTTAGCACCCAGATCTCTTCGGTAAGGACGTTTTCTTGCTTGAACTGACAAACCGAAGCAACGCTTTGAACTTGGTTTAAATCTGGTTTCCGCTTCGTTTCTCCGCCTCTCTGCGCTCCTCCCAGAATATCGTAGCCAATGGAGAGGCATGTTGTGGCCAATGACGACATACGTCAGCCAACATTAGCAGAAAAGCACTGATTGGCCGGCCAATTCTGGTCCGCCTAGCAACCGCCTCTGATTGGTCTTAAAATACATCCACCATAAAGCTGGAGAAAAAAATTCTTTATTTGTGACAGTTTTCTGACAAAGTGAAAATGAGTCACATGTAAATTGTAATAGCCAACCTAATAAGCATGCTCCTGCAGCATATATGTATACTGTAGTTAGTTACCACAGCTTTACTGCCTCTGATAGTGGGTTTAAAGGTCTCAAATATACTTTTTTTACTCAATTTATTTATCATTGGCACCTGTGGGCAAGAAGATGATCAGCATCACCATCTCATATATGCCTGCCTAGAACTGGCCCTGTGTAGAAGGTGTTAAGATGTGCAGATTGTGCTATTGGTATACTGCAGAGAGCCTGACTAAGAAATCACTGCAGATGTTTTCAATATGTAGCAAACACACTGAGGTAGGAGTAGATATGTCTGAGGACAGAGCCTCAGCATCACCAGATTTTAATTTTACATTAAAGAAGTAGCAATTGTTTTTTTGTTTGTTTGTTTTTTTGTTTTTTGTTTTTTGGCCATACACATGACAATACACATGGTCATTCAACATACTGTTGATACAAAAATATGGATTAGTGCAGGTTTAATGTTCATCAGCCCAACCCAAATGAAGCTCTAGTCCTAAATCTACAAGATCCACTAACGTGCTTTAATAGCTAATAGAAAATGAACCCCAGGTTTTTCTAATAAAAGGTCCTCTTTCACTCCCATGGCCACATTTCCATCTTTTCTAATTGAATCTCTTCAATCAATATTAAATCCAAAGAAACAAATATTAGCCTATAAATAACCCAATATACAATCAAATTTAAGTAGCTCACTTAGGTACTTAAAATAAAAGATCTTCAATTAGGGATTTATTAATTTATTTAAATCACTCGGAAAAATCACCTGGAAAAATGAATACATTCCCTTTGTTCAAACAAAACAAATAATATCAATCAAGTATACTTACACTAATAATAATCATTACAAGCGCAATCATACCTACAATAACTACCATTGTAAATAAAACTACCAACATTAAACATCCACCATACAACATCAGGGGTGTGGAGGGTATGGCTTATCCATGGGGCATGGCTTATTTCAAAAGAAATGTCAAGTAAATTAAGGTATTACATCCAGTAGGCCTAATTCAAGTCAGAAACCCCACCAACTATATATTTGTGACACAGTAGATCAATTGTGCAGAATAATAGCTGCCGAGAAAAATACTTTGTTTCATTCCAAAATGCTATACATCCATTTTAGAAACATAAATATGTTGATTGATGTTAAATACCCTTATTCAAAATATACAAGATATCTCATTTCATTTATTAGGTCCTGCTTTAGCTGCAGCAAAGCGGCAGTAAATCTCCTTCTCCCTCGGGTGAACAAAGGTTCATACATCCTCTAAAATGTCATGACTCTGTAAACATAAAACACTTCTTCAGTAGTAACTTCAATAATATCTCTTACCAAGTTTTATTACAGTGGAGCATTTGTCACATTTTTCATTTTGGACCAAGAAACAAACCTCTTGTTCCTTTTTTTATGCAACAAATAATACAAAACAAGGTGTGAATTAAAGTATTTATAAGATGAGATGAGGGTCAGGAATCAACCAAAATAAAAGCAGAGTAGATGCCTCAGCACAGACCCCTCATTTCATGTGCTTTTTGAAATGCTTTTAGCTTTAATGCTCACTTGCCAAAGATTGCGTTTCAATATTTTGTGCGTTTGGCATTAAAGATATTAAAAGATTTCTCTGTGTTCCTTCTAACACCTGAGAGTCTGACGTATACCTGGAAAACAATCAATCTCATCCCGTAATTAAAAGTAGATCTGTATGAACGTCATGGTAACGGCACTTAAATACGATAGTAAACAGGACAAACTTTAGAAATGGCCCTGTGATGGCAAAGGTTGTATATAGGAAATCTTAAAACAGCAATGAACAAGCAACCAAAAATTAAACCCGACTTCTGGTTGTGAACAAAATTATAACTTTTTTTAAGCATTGCCTCTCAAATAAATACTTTTTTTTAGCCGAATGGAATAAAGTATCCTCTCAGGTTGTGGTATAAATCAGAATAAGGATCCTCAATTCCAGCAGGGAAGGGAGATGAGGGCACAATTTCAGAGGTAGCACACTGTACCACTGCAGCTAATACAGAGAAAGTTTCAATAATATATGGGTATAAGATATATTTTTATGTTCTTTACAAACATTTTTCTCACTTTATGTATTGCAGCTTCTCGTAAAATGAAAACAGAAATGCGGTATAACATTTCAAAATACTGTTTTGCAATGCAGGCCAAATAAATAAACACATATTTTAAAAGAAAATGACTTAAAACTGCAATCCAGGGGTTGTTGAAAGCACCACTGCTATTTTGGTTACACAACATAGGTGAGATATTTTAATTTGTCGTATTATTTCATATTTTAATGAAACTGTGCCATGCTGGAAAATTATTTTATTCAACTCTCATCCCATGAACGCAGTCACATCATAGCACTATAGTTTCTGGATTGCAGCATTAAGAGTTATAATATATAAGAATTGGTGTTTACCACATGTTCAACATGCCTGAAGGCCTACCCTTGATTTGAATACATTTTACATATAAGAATAGATATACATTAAGCTATTTTATACATTTCTGGTAACATAAACATATAATTTTGTATCATTGATATTTATCTTGAAAGAAAAATGTCTTTTTAAAGGCAAGAGGTTAAGATAAATTATATCAACCATGAAATTCATAATATAAATTATTCTGATTAACATACAGAGTTAACCAACACACTGCTTATTAATTCATCACCTGACTACAAAAAGGACATTTAATATACAAAGTTTACAAGTTCTTTTGTATTGGCATTGTTATTTTGGGCCCTGTGGCACAGACTGTAAGGCAGTCAAATCCTATGCACATATACTACACATCCCTGCTTGGAAACTCTTTATTGTTCTGTTGTTTTCACTGTTTCTCCTCTGTTGTTAGTCTGTTAGTCCTCTCCGAACTTTCATGTTGTATAATGCAAAAGGCTGAATGCCACCCTCTTCTGAAAAAAACAGAAGAGTCAGCAGGCTGGATTTGAGTTTTTTCTTTGTACATTAGAATAATATCTGACAGCAAACTTGACTTACTCGTCCTCGCATTTAAAAAGCACATGCAGAACTGTTGCACATCTATGCTTCAGAAACATTAAACACAACAGATGAGTAGTTCACTACTTGCTATAATATGATTTGTTTCCAGTTGCACATCATGTTTATAATCATAGTTATTAAAATGTATTTATTTAGCACTTTTCAATCTAATGTTACAAAGTGCTGTAGAACAAAATTAACAAACAAAAGAAAATGCCAGAAATGAAGGGCTGAGAGGCGAAAGGCCTTGATGTTATAACTTTTCAGTTTTATTTATTACTCTTAAGGCTTTTGTTAGTTTTGACCAACACTGTCTCTCAGGCTTAACTACAGCTGAAACTCTTGATCAACTAATTTACTGATTATTTTTAAGTAAATGTTAAAAATATCAGCAAACAGTGAAAAACATTCTTCACAAATTCCCAAGGTGAAACCCAAAGATATTCAGTGTCAAACAAGCAAATGCAGTAAATTCTCACTTTTATGAAGCTGAAACCATCATTTTCATTGACTTTAACAATTAATTGATTATCAACATAGTTGTGGATTAATTTTCCGTTGATCAGCTAATCCATTAATTGACTAATCATTGCAGCTCTAGATGTACGGGCACAGTCAAGCACTGATTAGAAACTGTAGACTAAAGATGAGCTGTTAGAGATGTTCTGTCTGAGAAGCTATGTAAGTGATATCTTCAAGACATTTCTGAAAGCATAACCTTTCCTCAACACATGATGTTGAATATAGATAGTCATCTGTTTTCCCTTAAAGGGTGGGCACTCCAGTGCTTTTTTTTTTTTTTTTTTTTGCACTTCAATAAAGTTGGGGAAGTCATATGAGACATATGAAAGCTTAATGGTCCAAATCAAAGCAGCAGGGAGCGAGATATCCCGACTTTTAGGGCTCCATTTACTCCTGGGATTAACATGTGTTCTGTATTTGACTCTAAAACAAGTTACTGTTCTGGCTCGCATTGGTATTGAATCTCAATCAGGTGTTAATGACACACAGTGTGACCATGGTTTCTTTTTAAAAGAAAAAAAAACACTGAAAAACCAAAATCCATTGAGCAAGTGAAACGATCACCTAATTCTGCCTCTTCCTGCTAGTTTAAGCAAGCCCTGCAAAAGATAGAGAAGCAGTAGCTGGGATGTCTTCCCCACAGAAAGTGATTTAGAAATGAATGACAGCCATCAGTGATATTCCTTCCCTTGCTGAGCCTGTCAGCACTGCCAATCTAATGTACATATTGAGATCAGAATCAGTGATTATTATTAATACCAGGTATAAATGCAAAGGCCAAATTATATATTCAGATACAGATCACCTGTTAATACAAGGTGTAAATGGGACTTATCATGGGTCAAACTCCAAAATTCTGGGTCCTACATTTCCCATAATGCAATCACTAGTGCTTTAGACCCTCTCTGCTTGAAAAATGACCATGTTTTGCAAACTACCTCCACTTTCTAATACAGGATCCACCTGATGAAATAACTAACCCTACTGTGTAAAATGGGTGGAGTGCCCCTTTAAACTCTATTTAGTTTTAATATTTCTTTGTCTTTATTGTTAATGAAGCACTTTGTATCACTGTTTTGAAATGTTATATATACATACTTTGATCATTATCATCACTATCATTATTATTACAAAGTGAGCGAAAACACATTTTAATCTCAGATTATTTTTTGTAAAATATTTTCATTATTAAAAAGTTTTAGTAGCTTTAAGAAAGACTTGTTCTGTACACTTCAGTTCAACAGATTGTAGTTCTGGCTTTACACTGTTTACCGAAGGAAAATGTAACCGAGAGGGTATAGATTGTATTTAAAGCAGTTATAATATAAATCGATTGTAGGGCTTGTTTGGCATGTATTTAGTCAGGATGGCTGTACTATAAAGGATGCAAGAAGATGCAAAACCATGATGATAACCACCTCTGTAAGTGAAAATATCTTTGCAGTGAGAGTATGTTACTAAGTGATTTCATCAGAATCAAATAGTAATATACAGTCGGTCTTTGCTTGGGCCCTGCATCTGAGGATCATAGATGGCAAATGATTTAACAACATGCTTTGTTGCTTGTCACAGATGTCACCATGAGGGGATATTGTGCTTGTAAAAGCCTTTTCTATGTTTTGTCTGCAGCGACTACAGTGAGAAGCGAGCGTGCTGCTTGAAGCAAGGAAAATCATGAATCCATCTTCATCCTCAGTGTTTTACACATCTCTTGTCATTTCTTCTGATTAAATAAAGAAAATCATTAGGTTCAGTATTGCCATTATTGTGGCATTGGCTTATATTTCAGTCAACGTGTGCAGAGATTCACTACACACATTGGTCCTCACGCTAAATTGATTGTCAAGTTCTGGTACAGGCAAGGTTTGAATATGTGCAAAGTTTTTTTTTTGTTGTTTGTTTTTTTTTTTTTTTTTTTAATTTTAAGAAGGTTGTGAGATGAAGCTTCCAGTAGTCCTACTAGATCCACTGCAGAGCTTTGTCTTCATGGGGTTTTTTGTAGAGGATGTAAATCAGTCTTCTCCTTATGCTTGAATGACCATCATGAGCTCTGGTCACTTTGGAACTGGCAGTCAGGATCCTGGGTGGCCACCATAGCCCTGGCTGATAGACTGAAGGGAGAGAAAACAAGTGAAATTACTACTTATTTACCATTTATGCCTTCGCAAGGGCGTAGGTTTAAAAGAATAGTTCAACATTTTGGGTTATATGCACATTCACTGTCTTGCAGAGAGCTAGAGGGGAAGATGATACCACTCTAATGGCTGTGGAATAGAGAGCCTGCAGGTTTTTAGCCTATCTCAAAGACTGGAAACAGGAGGAAACAGCTAGCCTGGCTCTATCTGAAGGTAATCCTCCATTTTAGGGCGGGGGGGGGCTTTGTGATATTTCTTGGCTAGGAGCCATTGCCAGGCAACCAACAGAGGCTCCAGGAAGTCACTGCTCCTGGTCGATAACAGTCCAGCACGTAAGCCCCCCCCCCAAAAAAAAACGGCGAAATGTCATTTTTACAGGCAAGATAGAGTTCATCAACGAGCCTTAGAGGTACTGTTAGGCGGATTTGTTCCCTCTTTTTACGTCTTTGTGCTAAGCTAACTGGCTGCTGATTGCGGCTTTATAGTTACAGTGACTTGAGTGTGGTATTAATGTCCTAATCTAACTCTTTGCTCAAGAAAGCAAATAAACGTATTCCCCCAAAATGTTGAGCTATTCTTTTAAATCTTAATTGTCTGGTTTCTGTCTTTGGGGAAAGAACTGTTCATGCTTGCAGAGAGTAATTAACAAGACTCTCCCACTCTGAAGGAATAGCAATTCTAAACACTTACTCTGACTTTTATTCTTTTTTTAAAATGGGCTCCAAGCACTGCAGCATTCAATAATCACGAGCAAGTGTGTTTATCTCATGGCTGTGACTCTTAAGCCGGAGAGGAACGGCTTGCAAACTAATCCTGCTTTGCAAACACTAAAACTCCTTTACCAGACTCTAATTTCGGCTGCAGAGTTTGGATCTATCTTCGTCACTCATTTGTATTTGTTGAAGAGGTCTGGTGTAAAAATTATGACAATTTCTCAGCAGACCTAGTGGAAAACAATTCTATTTATGGTCTGATTTTTCAAGAGGCTATTCTGTCTATTTGCCCTTGATACTGATGACTGCAAAAAGGGCGACAGTGTCGAGGACAGCAAACGTTTCTTTGGACTTATTTTGGCATAAACATGACACACGCGCACATGCACACACACACGCAGCCTCTTCACCTGCGTCACAATCCAGCCCACATGGTGCATTCATGAAGCTGAGCCCTGAAGAATCACTGTGACGCTGCTGGTGACTCACAGTCGAGGTTTTTCTAATGATGAATGCATCCTGTGGTATAATAATAATCTTTTTGTGTTAAATAATATTCCGTTTCAGTGTCAAAGACTTGATATTCCTTCACAGACACAAACTAGATTAACCTCTGTACATAAATTTAAGCTCCATCCAGCTCTTGATTTTTAGGATCAGCCCCGTGTTTTTCCACTCTCCCCTCAGACGTGTGCAGTAAAAAGGGTGAAATGTTATTCCAGACGTGACATATACTTTTGAAAAGATGGGAGTAGGTGAAGTGCATGACAGCTGCAAGCTTTCTCCTCCTGCACTGGCTTTGGCAAATGCTTTGGATATGATGTAAGAATGATGCAAACTGTTTTAGGACATGACTGGTTTAGCGAATAGGGATGATAAAAGATGTAGACACAGGCACAAACCTGGTCTGTGAGGATTCGAGGCTTAATATCAGGAATGGCACCCCCTCTCAGCTCATCTTCCACAGCCATGAGTCTGACAACAGGGAAATAGAAACAAACATACCGGATGACAAAAATAGAATTATGAAGCCGGTGTTCTTCAAATTTACTGTAGGATTATATGGCCATATGATGATATTAAGGTCTTGACATCTTTCTGGGCACATTCTGCTATCCTCAGAGAGTCCTGAAGCTGAATCTGAACTGCCTTTAGAACAGTTCAAATTCAGCTGTTCAGATACAGAACTTGTGAAAACTTGCGTGTGTGTGCAGGATCATGAAGTGTGCACCCGTCTGGCATATGTGAATTTAATGGAAATAGAGTCAAAGTTAACTGAAGGAGGCTTTCTACCAAATGCAATGAGATGTGAGCCTTGTAATACTCCAGTTATACAAAATGTTGGCTTTCAGAAAATTGGCAGGAGTTGCACTTTATTCCAAGTAACATTTCCTTTAAGCATGTGTAGCTACCGTCAGATTTAGGCTGGTGTTTCCTACCAACTATGCTTATTGTTCATGACATTTAAATGAGCTTCATTTAAAGGAATAGCTCCACATTTTAGGAAATAACACTTTTATTTGCCTGCTTTCCGAGAGTTGGGTGAGAAGACTGATACCACTCTTATGTCTGTGTGGTAAAGGTATCCTGTGGAGTGTGTATTGATGAGCAGGTCCCTTGTTTGTTTCTGTTTCATGTTCAGCTTGCATGGGCACAATAGCCATGTTTCAATCCGAATGCAGCACAGACCTTTGACTGAATTTCTAGAAAATCTGCAAAAGAAAATGCTAATGAACGTGCATTTCCATCCACTATTGTTATGTGAGTATTTTGAGCTAGACACAACTAGTCAAACCTGAAACAGTTAAAAACAAACAGTAAATGTGACGAAAATATGGCATTTATGTTTCTTTCATTTAGTCTTTTTGAGTCACATGCTTCATGTAAGTGTGTTTCCACTGCACATTGTTGCATTATGCTATGATATTGATGAAGTTTTTTCAGCGTTTCCACACAAATTGAAACACATAATTATGCACATAAATGCATGGACTTGGGTAACATGGTAAAAAAAAAATGCTTTCAGTATAAATTGTGTTTGTTTTCAAGAAAACTCCGCAGAGAACTTTTATTCATGGAGCTAAAGCCAGGAAGTGGTAAGCTTAGCTTAGCATGAAAAGTATCAGAACTTGTAAAACTCACTTCAAAATGAGGTACAACATGTTGTACCTCATTTGTTTATTTCATGTAAAAAAAAAAAAGGGGGGAGTTCATTTTGAAATTCGGACACAGCCTGACCAGGTCACATAAACATGTGTAGCAAATGCACCATTTCGCTAGATCTAATTATGATATAGGGCATAGATTTTATATTTAAAAAAGACTGTGCATTTTAAGTTTGCTCAGCCTCATTTCTGCCTGCTCTGGTTCAACTTGAACACTAATCACCTGCTGATGATGCCTTTGATTTGAGAGTCCTTCTCCAGTTGCTGCTGCTTTAGGCGACGCTCGCTGTCCTCCAGGCGGCTCTGATACTGCTGCAGGATCTTGTTTGTCTGCTGTTCCTGCGACAGAAGTCTCTGCTCGTATTCCTCAAGCTTGCGATGAGACATCTTCAGCCGTTCTTTCAAGGAGTGTATCTCTTCTTCGTATTCTCTGACCTGAAAGACGAAGGAAATTAAGTGACTTCAGGTTATTTGTGGCTTGTATTCTGCAATATTACTGAGTGATGAGTGATTGTTATCAATGCGGGCACCACAGATGGTAGAGATCTCTTTATGCTAAGCAGCAAATGCAGACAAAGCTGCAGTGGAATTGTGCTTGAATGTGTGCAACCACAAGTATCAATGTAATAAACAGCATACACAGTAGGCATCTATTTCTAATGTAGGCAAGGATGTGGGAGTTATTCATCAGAGAAGATGCACAACAGCAGCCACCAATATCTAACTCATGTATTATTCTGTTAAAGCTCCAGAACAGGATGGCAATATGGCAGAGACAGTGTCACCTCAGTGTATGTACTGTATGTGTAGCCATCAGTTGGAGATTTTTTTTTCCTTTTGAAGTGGTTGGTATACAGGTTTAAAATGTGTGTCTGCTTAAGATGGGATTTACATAATGAAAATGTTAGATACATTTGGAATATAGGCAGCTGGATTTTTGCACTGATGCGTCACCAGCCAGGATAGTTTGTCTGTTTCTGGAACATCATGTGTGTTGTCTTATGTATTTATTTTTAAAACCAAGGATACTGTCTTCACCAGCACCTACTGTACAGTATGTATTTGGTGTGTATTCACATGCAAGTTGAAAGTTAAAATATAAAAAACAGTAACACAAGACAAAGAAATATGATGAAGCAGTGCACACCTAAGCCTCTTTAGGTAAATTTATTTTATGTAAACTTCAATATGCTGTACCTCTGTTTTTTGACTTAAATGTCAAGCTCCCATGAACAAGAGCCTATCTTTTGGTTAAGAGACATGCAATTCTTTTTTTAATTTACCTGATTAAATTTTGCTGTTGGGGTTTGGTTCAACAGGAGATCTTAGACTGTCCAGTTAGGTAAACATGAATCATTTTGGCAGGTTATTGATCACTCTAATCCATGATTTCTATTCATACACCTGACTCTTGCTGCT
Source organism: Lates calcarifer (assembly GCF_001640805.2). Lineage (NCBI taxonomy): Eukaryota > Metazoa > Chordata > Actinopteri > Centropomidae > Lates > Lates calcarifer. The sequence continues at coordinate 20,802 of NW_026118023.1, forward strand.
ATTTGGAGCTGCCAGCCTACTAAACTACATTTTTACATTCAGCACTAAAGTGTGTGCATGTGTCCGTGTGTCCGTGTGTGTGTGTGTGTGTGTGTGTGTGTGTGTGTGTGTATCATATTTCGAAAAATGTGCTGATCAGGAAAGTAGATACTTTATGACTACACTTCAGACCCCCGAAAGAGCCTTCAAGATAATGCTTCTTTGATTCTATTTATGCCTGTAAATCTCCTTTTGTATCTCAGCTTTCACTATATATATATATATATATATGTGTGTGTGTGTGTGTGTGTGTGTGTGTGTGTGTGTGTAAAATCTTATATTATATTATATTTATGTCTGAGACTTTTCTTACTCTCAGGCTGGCATTCAGCTCAGCAAAAACACTACTGCATTTTTTTTTTTGCCTACTGTCATAGGAAGCAAGTGAGTGTACTTTTGGAGGCGGAAAAATACATGTACTAACCCTCTCTAATCGTGACTCATCCATGCTCTTTGAATACTCTTTCAGCTGACCCTCACGGTCCGGCCGCAAGCTCTCAATGTCAGCAGAGAGATGTGGCATGTTGGACACCCAGGCGACTGTCCGCTCGTTGAGGGCTGGGGTGTTCAACGTCGTCTGAGAACCCTGAAACAACAAAACGGGTAAGTCGTGATTTTAATCTTAATATATGCATACATTATGTATGAATAGAGGCACTAAAGAAACATCACTATGCATTTTGCAGCATCTCTTAAAATAGAGAGCATGAAGTTAGACTCACCTGTTTATTGACAACTGGCTTGAGCAGATGCTGCTGTGGAGGCTGCAGTTGTGACTGTTGAGGCTTCTTGGTGCTTTTTGTTGGAGTGTCCGTCGACTCCTCTGCAGCCGCTGATGGGCCCTGGTTCTCTTTGGCGGAGCTCGTCTGGTACGGGAGCCCAGGAGCTGGGCTGTCCGTCACCGACAGCTGTGTCTCCTGCTGTTGCTGCTGTTGGGACTGCTGTTGCTGCTGCTGCTGTTGTTGCTGTTGCTGCGGCTGCTGAGTTTGGCGCTGTTTTGGCTGACTGCCGCTGTAATTTGTGTCAGAGGAGTCGAGGAGGAGGTTCCTGCTCTGCGGGCGAACCTTTGGAGGCGTGGCGGTAGCTGGAGTGTTAATGGACCGCTGGGACTTGAGGTGTTGTGGAGGGGCAATGGATGACTGGCGGACAGGATGAACTGTGGTGGGAGGTGTAGCCAAAGAGGCCGGGGTGCCCGTCCCAGTGGCTGTTTGAGATGTGACTCCCATCAGGTGCTGCTGCTGGAGAGACTCCTAGGGGAGAGAATGAGTCAGGAAAATTAACAAAGCTTAATCACATTGACTGAGAATACTTTCTTAATTACATACTTAATTTAATTGACTGAAAACCAATACATGTAGAGTTTGAAAATATCCAACTTTGATGCCCCCCAGTGCTACACAAAGACCAAGTAGAAGTTAAAGATAAGTTAAATTGACAAATTAAAGATACAGTAGCAGAATAAACATTGCAGAACAACTACAATGCAGTGGTGTAGTTCCAAATTTTATTTTAAAAAGGCAATATCAAACAAAGAAGTTTTAAGCCTTGAGTGTCCGGGCATGTGGTGCATAAACACTGAATGCTGATATCTTAGTTGGACTCTGGGGACAGTAGCGTACCGGTCCCAGATGACCTGAGAGGTCTGGAGTTAGATATGTGTTTTGGCCCTAAACTATTTGGTGCTTTAGAAACCAAAAGTAGCATGTATGGATAGCTTATGTGTAGCTGTACAGATACAGTAGATGTATAGAACGACAGACACACAGATAAAAAATGTAAATATTAAAGCGTGTACAGTCCAGACTCTAAGTAAACTTTTTTGTTGTTTTGTTGGTTTCTGTGCTTCAGCCCATTCAATTTTATAGAAACTAATAGATGCTATATCAAAGTGCCAAGTCTCAGCATTAATTTGAAAAGGTTTACGTCAATATAGAAAGAATTGTGTGAGACGTACAGGCTTTAATGTAGTAGCCATTACCTTATTTCAAAAATGTGTTTGAATGTGTTGAAGCACCTGAAGAACAAAAAACATGTAAGTGTCCGGACACCTACAGTCTGGAGTGGACGGATGGACTGATGGATGGATAGGTAGATACTTAATTAATGCATAAAGCACTGTCCTGATAACACCATCTGTATTAATAAAACAGGAGGCTCTTGTGATGTTTGTTCCATTAAGGCCCACGCAGCAGGACAGAAATAGCTTCAGACTACATGACAGTATCATTAAATGCTATAATTTTACACAGACGTGCGGTAGTAAACTTCAGCAGCGTGATAGATCAGCAGCCCATGAGCACACCATCAAGTCAGAACCGAAAAGGTCAGTGTAAATTTCTGTTTCATTAAAAGCTGTTCCACAAAATACAAGAATCCTGCTGACCTCCATCAAACAAGTGACAGTCTAATTTAAGTTTAGAAGCTTTAACTGAAAATGCTCAAACTTCGGGTCATGAGTATAGACTATGAAACAGTTTAACATCTTTCTCCAGGAGATCTGAGTCTGATCTGCAGCACACTGAGGGTTAAGGTACGTATTATACAATGATATATGTGCTATCTAGCAGTTAGAACGCTTTTTCTTTGCCCTATTGACCGACAGCTAGTATTCAGCCCTGTTGAAACAAGGACGCACAGCATGATAGATGTCAAGCACCATACATAGTTCAGCAGAGGAGGCAAGTGAATGATCTGGCTTCAGTGTGGCGTCTGTAGCATAACAAGTGTCTCTCAAAAGTGCCTTTACATTACTGTTAGATTTGCATATTCTTACTGCTCAAGGGAGGGACTTTTTTTTTGTAAACATCTCCCATTTTGTTTTGGATCCATGTTTTGTTCTGCAGCCTGAAAATCAGTCTGAGAACAGAAGTACAAGCTGGGGTCTAATGAACCACAAGGGCTGATCTGAATGCAGCAACTAATGCAGACATTTTTGTTGCTCAGTCGAGGTGTTAAAATCACACTAAGAATAAATGACAAGGCTCTAAGTGTGCTGGGCAATTTGGCTTAGGATTACAAAAAAAAAAGGTCTCCTGGTCTTTTTTAACAAAACTGAGAAAAATAATCCTTGGCTGTGACTGTGCTCATCACAACATTTGGAGATCCAGAAAAGATAATGCTGTTGGTATCAATTTTGCGTGATCTTAAATAAAGAAAAAGGGATATAAACCAAGAGATCCACCAACATTTACAACATAAAAGGGTAAAGTTACTCCAAAAAAGAACAGAGGATCATGCTTGAGTTTCAAACTTTCATTTTGACTGTATAATGTCTGTTTTTGAGTAACTTTACTCTTATTTTAGGGATATAAATGTTACTGAAAGCAGGTGGTACTACAGGTGGCCCACTCAAACTTTTAAGGAGTTTGGTTAATGATAAAACGCAGTTTCATGAATTTGCATTAATTAATTTCCACACCCGGTTAAAGCTATCTTTTGGTTAAGATAAATGTAAAGACTCAAGAGAAACCAAACCTGTAAATGATTTTAGTCCTAAAGGAGGGAATCTTGATGTGCATGACTTTCACATATAAATAAAAAATGTTTCAAGATTCCTGTTTAGGGAGGCTGCATTACCAACTGGGCAATGAATGAGGTCTTAGTGAGCAGTACATCTAACCTAGCAAATCAGTAAAGAGGCCCTTCAATATAAAGTGAAATAAAATGTCATTAACTACGGATCATGATGCCTTACAGAAGCATGCATCCTAAGATTCTAATTTCAGCTCATTCCAACAGATTTAACAGAACAACATATACTAAA
>NW_026118024.1:0-22194 GCF_001640805.2 Lates calcarifer
GTATGAAATATGGTGTTCCACCAAAGTGGAAAAATCCCGCTTAGCATGACAAGGACTGAAGCCAGGCTTACAGACAGTCATAGCTCTATCAATCCATTTATTCCTTCAGCTCTCAGTATTGATGACTTCATGATAAAGATCAAATTTAATCATGAGAGACAAAGTTTTCCTCCTGCCCTCAACTGGCACGGATTTATCCTCGAACACAGGATCCATAGAACAGCTGTAAACCTGATATACTGTGGCAGTCAACGTTCGGACACACCTTCTCATTCAATGGTTTTTCTTATTTTTATTACTTTCTACATTGGAGATTAATATTATTTTCTACTATTTTAGATTATTCAAAGTAGCCACCTTTTGCTTTGATGATAACTTTGCACACTCATTTCTCAGTCAGATTCATGAGGTAGTCACCTGGAATAGTTTTCCAACAGTCTTGAAGGTGTTCCCAGAGGTGCTGAGCATTTGTTGGCTGCTTTGCTTTCACTCTGCAGTCCAACTCATCCCCAGCCATCTCAATTTGGTTTAGGTCGGGTGATTGTGGAGGCCAGGTCATCTGATGCCACTCCATCACTCTCCTTCTTGGTCAGATAGCCCTTACATAGCCTGGAGGTGTGTTTGGGGTCTTTGTCCTGTTGAAAAACAAGTGATGGGACAAACCAGATGGGATGGCATGTTGCTGCAGAAGCTGGTAGCCACACTGGTTAATTGTGCCTTGAATTTTGAATCAATCGCCGACAGTGTCACCAGCAAAGCACACCCACACTATCAAACTTCCTCCTCTATGGTTCATGATGGGAACCACACACATAGAAACCCTCCACTCACCTTATGTGTGTCTCACAAAGACATGGCATATGGAACCACAAATCTCAAATTTGGACTCATCAGAGCAAAATACAGATTTCCACTGGTCTAATGTCCATCCCTTGTGTTTCTTCTTTGCCCAAGCAATTCTCTTATACTTCTTCTGCCTCAGTAGTGGCTTCTTTGCAGCAATTTGACCATCAAGGCCTGATTCACGCAGTCTCCTCGGAACAGTTGATGTTTTGATATGTCTGCTACTTGATCTCTGTCAAGCATTTATGTGCGCTTTAATTGGAGGTGCTTTAAATTGCAGTTTCTGAGTCTGTTAACTCTAATGAACTTATCCCTTGCAGGAGAGATAACTCTTGGTCTTCCTTTCCTGGGGCAGTTCTCATGAGAGGCAGTTTCATCATAGCATTTATAGCTTAGTTATCACTTACTAGTAGATATAGTCTATCTGTCTTTATTAACATGTTATGAACCACAGTCCTTTAAAGTAACTGTAATTAAAACTCTCCTTAAAAGATCTGGTCTTGAGCCAGCCTTCTATAGACCCCATATCTCTCTGTTCCTTTCTCTCTAAGATTCTTTAAAAAAAAAAAAAAGCCAGTTTCCAATTAGCTGTTTGACTTTCTAACAGAACAATAGATTATACAAGGATTTTCAGTCAGGATTTAGAGTGACTCACAGCACAGAGACCGCACTGGTGAAAGTTACAAATGACCCCTCTAATTGCATCAGACAAAGATTTAAGCAGGCTTAAAGGTACTGTGTGGAAGGATGCTCTCGCTTGCACTCTGTAAGTAGTAGGGCATAGACTGCAGTTCACTAACACTAACAAGGGTTTTCAGATTTCTCCATATAGAACCTTTAAGTCCTGTTTATAAGACAGAATTCAGTTAGTAAACATTAACAATGAATAATCCATGTAAGCAAAGTTAGACACAAGGTTCTGTGCTTGGACCAGTTATGTTCACCTTATACAGAATATGGTTCTTTCAGTCAATGTTATTAGGAATTAGGAAAAAAATTCCATTGTCATGCAGATGAAACTAATCAGCTAGGTTCAAACATACTTTAAGGACCTGGATGACCAGCAATTCCTGCTATTAAATTCAGACAAAATTGGAGTTATTGTACTTGGGCCCCAAACACCTCAGAAATGCATTAATCTCAAAAACATGCTGAAAATTAGTCAATGCTTTTGTTACTTCTTGGCTGGATTATTGCAATTCCTTATTATTAGAATGTCTCCAAAGACTCTCTAGTTGATCCAAAATGCTGCAGCACGATTACTGACAGGGACTAGGAAAAGAGATCATATTTCTCCCATGTTAGCTTTTCTGCACGGCTCCTAGTAAAATCCAAAATAGAATTTATAATCCTTATCTAGAAATCCCTTAATGCTCAGGCACCAACATATCTTAAAGAGCTCATAGTGTCCTACTATCTCACTAGAACACTGTACTCCCAAATTCATACTTTCTTGTGGTTTCAGAGTCTTCAGCTGTTTGGCTTCTTTCAGTTTGGGTTTGGGAGACACCCTCTCCACATTGAAGACTAGTCTTACAACTTTCCTCTTTGAAAAAGCTTATAGTTAGCGCTGGCTCAGACTTACCTTAATCCATCCCCTAGTTATGCTTCTACAGGCGTAGACTTCCAGGGGACTTCCCATGCTGTGTCATGTTTAGAGGAAACCAGTGGTGATGCATGTTGGTGACAATGTCATCCTGGTGTGAATAGGACAAAGAACAGGGTTTGAGAGCATCTGCAGAGAGAAATGGCAGAAAATCCTTAAATCAGTGTGTGCTAAGCTTGTTGTGTCACACCCAGGAAGACTCAAAGCTGTAATTGCTGCTGTAGGTGCTTCAACTAAGGGTCTGAGGTTTTCCTTTAAATAATTTTTTTCTAAAAAAAAAAAAAAAAATTAATACATTTCTAGGATTCTAAAATAATGTCTCCGATTTGTCATTACTAGTGCAGTGCCAGTCAGCTCCGTTTTACTTCTAATTTTGAGTTATAACAATTGAGATTCACAAAATGTTTAATAAAGCCCCAATGCCATTGAAACATAGCTGCAACTCATTGCACTGCAGTGTCTTTTTGCATATATGCCAAAATATATACTATACTGATATATGTGTCTTAGGCAGTTTTGGCCAATGAAATGGCCATGTATTGTGTAAATGTGTTATGTATTAAAATACCACATACCTGTGAAAGCTCACAATTTATCTCCTCTTGTTTTTTGGTGTCTTTCTGTCTGTTCAGTGTGACATCCTCTGAAAAGGCGGACAAGGCCCAACGCTACGCAGACTTCACTTTGCTTTCTGTGCCTTATCCAGGTAAACAAGCACAATTGACTTAACTCTACTAGAGCTAGACAGATAAATTGCTCCGGGTGGATGCCATTTATCTGCAGCATATTGCATATCGGTGTATTTATTTGCTGATAAATAACAAGAAACTACAGTACAGCACTGCCAAATATTTGAAATAATTTTGAAACACTGTCTCCATTACATAGAGACCACTGACAAGTAAATTTTTAGACTGTAAAATTTCTCACTATTTTTTTACTTTATCTTTGTCATAGTAGCATAAAAATACAAATAAATCCTCATCATAAAACATCTCAACTGTTTTTATCATTATCAGATGATTTAATATCTATACTGGTACTGGCCTCGAACATTCAGTATCAGGAAGAGAGTACAATCTAAATTAAAGCTGCAAGCAGTGTTGAACCGGCCCTTGTACCCCACGCCCGTCAGGGGACTGGCAGCCATGGGGTCATAGCAATTCATGTAATTGCATGACCATTGGACACAGAACGAATGAGGTCACATACGGGGCCCTCTAGTGTCTTTGCACCTTCGGTACTCGGGCCATAATAATAACCTCTACAAAAACAATAGGTTCCTCACAACTTCACAATGGTCCCAGGCAACTTTGTTGCTCAGGCCCTAATAATAATAAACACTACAATTCTACAAATACAACACTACAAATGATAAACAGAGTGATTACAATAGCATCCTGGCACCTAAGTTGCTTGGGCCCTAACAAGCTTGTAGGAAGAGAATTGTACTGTGCAGTGATTTTGGCATAGTGACATTGCAGATACATGACACCTCTGGGACTCAGGAAATCTGTAAAATCTGGTGCTATTTTTTTTAACAATAATAATAATAATAATGATAGCAACAATAAGAATAACTTGTTATTGACAAATTTCATGGAAGCCCATTACAAAAACATTAGTGGCTATGATTATTTGGTATCAAAGATGTCAAAAACAATAAAAAAAATAAATAATTAAAAAATACCTTGTTCATTACCACCTAGAAGAAAATTGTTGAAATTATAATTTAAAAATAGAATTTAAATAATTTTTTAACAACATAAAACAGGATTAGAAAAAAATAATAAAACAGTTTTTCCACCTAATAAAGTATGTTAATATTCTCCATAAAAGCTTGCAAAAAAAAGTTCTACAGAGATGCTCTCAGAGTTCTTAAACACTTCTTATCGTTGTTTGTCATTTGGAAGAATGAATTTGGAGTTTAATGTTAGATCATATGATAACAAATAATTTTCTTGTCTTTATTTAGGGTGTGAATTTTTTAAGGACTACAAAGACAGAGACTACACAGCCGAAGGTCTGGTGTTCAATTGGAATCAGGTACAGAGTGTATTCAGTCTGTGATTTTATGGGAGTATGGATGCAAATGTTGCAGTTTCCTTAATTGTTAATCTACAGTTTGTATTAGTCACTTTAACAATAAATAGTCAGTTATCACCAATAATTTATGAGATACAGAGGGCTTCCATGTTTAATTGGAGAACAGAGATCAGTCGAAATCGAATAAACATGAAACAGATTACTGCAATCTCCCCACAACTGGTTTCATAAAACGTACTTCTACAGGATAGAGTTGACATGTGTGTTGTTCTCTGTAGCTAACATTACTACAGCTGCTGGAAACAGCTGAGCTCAGCTGGGACACATCCCGGGGATACACAAATACTGTCATGCAATTTTATCATGAAAGCCACACTTGATCCAGTCCAGTTTGGCATTAGCATTAACTTCAGATAGCTAGCTAACTGGACAGCATGCTGCAGTGTTGATCACCACAGTCACTACAGTGAGCATATAAAGCCACCCTGCGAGTATTCAGACCGCTTCAATTTTTTCATATTTTGTCAAATAATTTTCTCTACTTAACAAATGTATAAAAAAGGTAAAGACGCCTATAACAGGACACCATACATTTCTGTCTGAATTTAAGTTACTCTGGACCCGTCACACAATTCCTTTTTGTCGTTATTTTAATGGCTCAACTTTCTCAACTTATATATTCATTTCAGTGTTATTGCATTATTAGTGTTGGACAGGAAACGTTATTGAATTGTAGCGTACAGCACTGAATTTGTCACTGTACATGTCTTCCACATAAAGTTGATCGCGGTTCTCTTTTCCTAATTCCTTGTCAGCTGTCCTTTGCATCTTCCCTTGACCTCATGACGTTGTCCATCGAGGTCAAGGAAAAGTGGTTAGGAAAAAAGATTATTGAGACTATTGGACCACAGCCCAGGACTCTTTCAATAGCTGGCCACCTGTCCAAACTGAGCAATTTTTGGCCTCAATTTTAAAGTCCCTGTAAAGCAGTAATCCTAATGCATTCTGGGTTAGTCTCACCATAGAGAAATGTGCTATTAACCACTCAGCTAAATTTAAATGGTTAAAAAAAATAAATATATATAATGTTAGGTTTCAAAATTATGTTAAAATAAATGGCTCTCTCTGCTCTGAGACGCTGGGGGTGTGTCCGTTGCAGGCACTGAAACCACGCCCACTCTAACTCTGCAGCACAGTGACCGTTATCACCCTGTTAGCATCATGCTAGCACCCATGTTAGCAACACGACCCATAAAACAGATACTAGCAGCCTTGGAGTTGTGCAGATATTCATGTTTGAATCACCAGGGAATATACACATTAAACACACACAAGGTTGGTTCGACCTCATCCAAAAGTGACAGTGGATTACCGATAGATTCCTGTTGTCACCAATGAAACCTTGAAAAACTAACCGGAGTGAAAAGGTCACTTAATCCACCACCCCCTCCACCAGGACGACAATATAGCTAACTAGCAAAACTTGCAAAAGCTTAAAGTTGAGCAGAAGGAGCGCTGATGCTAATGCAGCACTGCTCTTTATAATCGTTACAGTCTTAGGGGCGGGGTTATGCTGAGTGGTGGGTCCAGTACGTGATCGAGCCACCATTTCAGACCCCTCCCATAAAATCCTGAGAATTAAACTGATGGAGAATGGTCTAACTCCACAATGAAGTAACACATAGTTGAGAGACTTAACACATGTTTTCAGGAAATATTTTGACACCTGACATTTAGACACAAATCTCTTAATTTGCTTTACACAGACTTTAAGTTTCGTGTTTGGGGGAAACCAGACATCAGGCTTAGAATTGGTCGTCCTTCTGCAAGTTTCTCCAGTCTCCAGGAACTCAGCCAGGGTGACCACTGGATTCTTGGGTCACCTCTTTTACCAAGGCTCTTCTCCCCTAGTTGCTCAGTTTGGCCCATCAAGGTGTAGAAACATCTCAAAGATGATCCAGAGAAACCAAAGTTAAATTTCAAGTATAATAACAATGGGTCTGAATACTTAATTAAATTTGAAATTTGAAATTAAATTTTTTTAATGAATTAAAATTCAGTTTTGGCTTTGACATGGGGTCATGAGAGTTTAGATTGATGAGGAATTTTTTTTAAATTTTATTTTGGCATATAGCTACAACATTACACAATGTGAAAAAAGGGAAGGGGTCTGAATACTCCCTGCACTGAATGCACTGTATGTCTCACTTGGATGGCAAGGATGCGTTTCTCTTTCATTTGTGCCAGCACACGTTTACCTTCATCTTGTTAAACTGTGAGAGGTGCCACCCAGTGGTGCAGCTGGGTCCTACAGTATCAAATTGTTTAAATTACCCCAAGTAATTGGTAATTGATTAATCATTAACCTCTGTATAAGGCAGCTTGGTTCTGTTGAATTAAACATATGTCACTTTGTCTCCTTTGACAGGACTATGTGGATGCTCCTTTGACAATCCCTGTGTGCTTTACTCATAACTTGAATATTGACTGGACTCAATACCAGGTTAGCTCCTTTCTTCTCTTCTCCTCTGCTACATACTTTGAACTTCTTTTATTAGTGCTCAGTGCACAGTCTGCTACTATGTTTTTGTCTGTAGTATTTGTGCACAGACACAACCTGCACAGTGCTTTGGTCAAAATTCATAACCACATGCATTGCATACATACAGGAATAGTTATAGTGTATCTATTGATTCATGCTGCTAAGTCTAACACTGTTCGAATCGAAACATTCCACATATGCAAGGCTTCAGTGACCACTGGGTTCACTTCACTTTTTAATGCTGTCATTTCTCAGCTGTACTAACAGCGCATTAACTCATATATTTGTGTGTGTTGATCAGTCATGGGACCTGGTGGAGCAGACCCAGAACTACCTGAAGCTGCTGCTTCACATCATCAACAATGATGGTAGGTGGTGGTTATGTTTGTGGTAGGATCCCAGCCCTTTAGTTGACCTGTTTAGTGTATGTATAGTCTGTGCACTCACAATGATTTTGGGCTTGAGCAGATGGCAAAATTAATATCATACATTTATGTCATCAACTGAGAGAATCCATGGACCCATGCCTTGTTCAACAGTCTAGACTAGTGGGAGTGATGTAAGGGTATGGGGAATATTTTGTTGGCATAGTCATTGCTAAAATGGCAGAATCAAGCTCTGAAATTATGTGATACTGTCATGTCAACATGGAGCAGCATTGCAAAAGTTATGAGGGCAAATGGAGGCCCGACCCATTAGGGCCTAATAATGGGTATAACCCAAATTACATAGTACAAGAACAGGCATTCAGGGTGCAGAGTGGGAGGAATTAGGTGCCACTGTTACAAGTGGGTATACCTTCAAAATGAAGCTGTTATTTTAAGGTAAAATTGTTGCAGTGTTGCTTTTAAAGTGTTGCTGTTAGTGTCTAAGATGATTTTTTGTGTTGTTTCAGATGAGAGTGGCCTCCTGGTGCACTGCATATCAGGCTGGGACAGGACACCTCTGTTTGTGTCCCTCCTCAGGCTTTCCCTGTGGGCAGTAAGTTCTTACTTCCTCCTCTCCTTTTGCTTTTTTTTTTTTGATCACCTTTATTCTCTCCAGGTGGTCTCACCTTGTGGCACCCAATCACCAGCTGCATGACATACTGTGGATGATGGTCTGTGTGATGTTTTTTAAACATGGGATGTTTGAGATGTTTGACTTACTTCTGTCATGTTGTGTAACAGGATGGCGCAGTGCACGCCAGCCTGGAGCCAGCCGAGATCCTTTATCTGACCATCAGTTATGACTGGTTCCTCTTTGGGTAAGAATAATCATTAACATCATCAATATCATAATTTCATGACTTCACTGTGAGCCAGAACTCACAGGGTGTGAGCTTGCATAAATATTTTAGAGATGCATTTGCAGTCTCTTGGTGCCATCTCATGTTAGATGCACTGTTTGCATGTGATTAATATTTGAAAAGTGACTGGCTATAACGAGGCACTGGCAGCAGCAGGAGAGGAAGGCCAGGACAACATGAGATGAGAGAAGTAATAAGATTGTGGCTTTGCTCTGAGTTTCTCCTTTCATAATTACTAGCGCGGTCTCTCCAGTTCACTGCTGGGCTTGACTTATGCATTGAATGGCTGAGTTAAAGAGCCAGTTAGTCCTGATTACAAAAAAACCCACTTGTCATGTAATGGTATACATAATCATATCTATCCAGATATTTTGGATTTTATGTCCAAGAGACCATTTTATGAAAATTCTGCTGTCCCAAGACAATTGCAGAATTTGTTAATACTCCTCAATAATGTGAACAAGACTGGATAGAAATCTAATATAAGGTTGGACCGTGCATCGGTGTGCTAAATTGTGGTGAGTTTATTACAGGGATATTCTGTTCAGGATGTGATAAATTTGCAATGACCTGCACTATTTGCACAAATTCATTTTGAAAGAGCAACAGCAAAAGGGGAAACTCTATTCAGCCAACCAATGGTGTAACTTCATTATTCAGAGTCAGTCAGTGACAGTCATGTTACAGGTCTGGCCCTGCTGTTGAAATCCAGCCATTTCTACTGCTGGGGCAATGGCTTGTTTAACCTGGCTACTGTACTGTCAGCTATTTCAGTGAGCAGTTTTTTAAAATTCAGTTTGGATCTCTATCAAAATTTAAATTTTTACAATATGTGTACTTAATGCGTTCAAAATGAATATTAAAAATGTATATTAATCCCAGTTGTAGCATTTGATTCAAAGTTTTTGTAACTTTTGTCTTTGCATGAACAACATGGCACTTTGTAGAGTATTTTCTTGACATAAATAAGTGGTAGCTGTAATGTAATGCAGTACATATTTCTGCATGTATTTCCAGTCACATGCTGCCAGATCGACTCTCCAAAGGGGAGGAGGTAAGTTCATCTCCAACTGAAGATTATTTTTTCTATAATGCTGATAATATAGCTTCTATTCAATAATAGGCAACTGACAGGAACATAGTGTTATGTGTGTCGAGTCATAATCAATGTGATAAAGCAGCTGAAAATATAATACCTTTTGGACTGTTTGTTGAAAGGCATTTGTAGCTGCAATGAGTTTTTGAAATGAAGGCAGCAGAAATGAGACACTGATTTATTTTGAAAGGCTATAATGAAAAGATCTTGACAATTGCACCTGATAAATCACATGAAATAGATGGGCAAAAACTATTAGGTCTCTCAGCTTGAAAATTTGAACTAAATAAGGTCACAATTGTGTCTGAATACATAAATGTGTCAAAAGAAGTGATGGTTATCATTTGTAAACATTGTAAGTCACAAACCGGTTTTACAAGAAATTGTAGCTTCACCTTCAAGTTTTTGTTTTAAGAGAGGCAAGATTGATATTGGTTGGATGTTTGACCAAGACTTTTCTATTATTCCTTATGTGTAAGATTATTGTAAATCAGGCCTGATAAAGCCTGTGGAAAAATACATTTTGCAATTGTGAATACATATATAGTATATAATATAGATTTGTTTGTCTCTTTTGTTCCTGTGTTCATCATGTTCTGTTGGGATATTTTCAGCAAAAGTCAAGTCTAACTGAGTCTAACATCAGCTGATCATAGCTTTTTACAGATACTGTATATCAGTCTTGGCATACATGTAGTCCCATTTGCAACAAGGAAGCTCAGTACAGAAATCACAAATAACATGCCACTTGTAGTTTATCAACTACAGAGTATGTACACATTTATTTTTAATCTGTAGCATGTCCTGGCCATACATTTCTTGAGTACAGTCCTTAAAACAAATATAGGGTGGTTCTTTAAAGATAATTGTGTAATGTATAATTAAAACCCATTATGTCTTTGTCTTAAGTAGGGGTAATAGCCCCAGAGTATTCTTAGTAAAACAGAATAAAATGTGGTCACAAGACATGTTGCATTAGAGACATGTAATCTAATTTTGTCTAAGGTGGCAGTAACAGGCAGCTGTAGTGTGTTTCTCTCTTCACCTGCCTTCACTACCGAGTGATATTTAAAGAATGATGCTATGTTTCCTTTTCTGATCAGAAATTGTTCTTCCCACAGATTTTCTTTTTTTGCTTCAATTTTTTGAAGCACATTGTCTCAGAGAAGTTCTCTGCTATTAAGAAACAGAGGTGTGTTCCTCAATTTATGTTATTATGTCTGTTTCCTTTCTTTCTTTCTTTCTTTCTTTCACCAGTTTCCATTTTCAAATTTCAACTTTGTGAATCCAGTATTTTTTCTCTTTTGATCTATTAGATGTTATTTCATCAAATTTTCTATTTCTTTCAGAAGGAAGAACTCCCACTTCAAAGACAGTGATTTCACTGTCGAGGACCTCTGCCAGTTAAGTAAGTCAGTGTGTCTTATACATGCCTCCCTCCACACATGCCTGTATGGTGTACCTCTGACAGACCTTTGATGGATGTAGCTGATTTAATACTCATACAGTTTATTCAATTTGTTAATGCCATGTGTATGTTACAAACAAAAAAAAATATTACAATTTAATGTATGAATAGAACAAAGTGGAATGGATAAAGAAAAAAAAATAACTTTCCTAAAGTTTGTTTCAGTCAGAAAAACTAATTTAATGTCCACGTCCACAGTCTGTGCTCATCCCATGGCAAGAAGAAACCATGAATTATGAGTTATGTTTATTAATTTTTTTTTTTGGTGACATACTTGTGACACACACTTGGGAGCTCCTGTCTCTGAGTGCTGTGAGTTTACAGTGTTAGGGCAGAGACCAGGCATTGACACTTATTTAATCTGATTTAATCTATTTAGACAATTGCATGGATCAAAAACATCTTGTGTCACAAATCCTATTTCTTTAGGTTTTTAACCTTTAGTAGAGTCTTAAGCATAGCCATTAGTATGCTACTCTGTCACACTTAATCAGTTTCACAGGTATAAATAGCTTCCTATGAATTCTGTTTATGCTGTGAAGACTGAGGACCATTCAGTATTCATGACCTGAGTGCATCATTGCCTGAAAATAAGTTTTATTGTGAGAGCCATTTAAAAATATATATACATCTGCATAAAACAGGGTAACCTCAATGCAGATTGAGTACAGTGTTACTCAGTTCAGCAGTTAAACCTGGAACCTGAGCTAACAGGACTCGGCTGTCTGATTGGATACAGAGTCAAGGGATCGTGGCAGTGTGACCAGTTTGAGCAGCGAGTTCTCCCTTATTACTGAGGAGGTGGGCCCAACCTACAGTCTCACTAATGATACTGTGGACCTGTTCTCCAGCCAACCCCAGGCCTCCACCTGGTCAGTATGACAGACACATACATACACAAAATTCAGAGATTAATATATGTTTGAGGAAAGTTGATGGTAATTGTTTAATCATTGGTATTTTGTCAGTATATTTACATTTTTATCAACAACAACCTGGATAACTACATGTATGTCAGGGTTCAAACTGAAATACACAACAGGCTGCATTGGTGGAGCCATGTTGTTTCATGAAGAAATGCAAACCAGATACACTGTTTTGAGTAAAAGATCTAGCACAATGGTACATGATAGATAAAGTCATAGCTGTTCCTTTTCATAATAATGAAAACAATGCTAACCATGTTGAAAGTTATCATCAAAGTCCCTATCCAGTACACTGATAATTTAACAAAGTCACCGGCTACAACAGCTTCAACTTTAAGTTAACTTAATGTCTTAAGTTTATTCCTTGATTTATTTTTGTTTTCATGTAACTTAACCCATTTTTACATCAAAACTCATACTATGAAGTTGAACTAACTACTTAACTTTGGGCCTGAGTTGACATTGCTTACAATTTTCAAGTATTTGAGTGGCTAACTCAGTGTTTTGCTGGATGTCAGCTCTTTGAAACTGGGTCGGGTTCAGCTTTTTTGCTGGACCACCCTGTATTTTTCTTTCCCCTCTGTGTCTGCACCCCTGGTGTGTCTGCACAGTGGCTATTTTAGTGATGTGATCATCCAAGTCAGTCAAAAAGAATTTCAGTCAGTATAGTCATCCATTTTTCTTTTCTTATATTACAGCAGCAGTCATTTGATAATCACAAATTCTGGTGATGATGTGATCTCCTTTCTCCTCAGGAAAAGAGGCACCACCTCCTCCCCTCAGATGGTTGTTTGGAATAAGCAGAACCCTATGGACGAGCACCTCTCCCATCCCCTTAATGAGGCCAGGTCTTCCAGCTCCTCCTCTTCCAACCAATCAGAACACGCTGTTACACGCACTGGCAGCAGCCCATTGGCTGTCCCCGGGAGAAGGTGATTGAGCTGATGTAACTTCATCAGGCAGTCCAAGTTTGCGTGACATCATTTTTATATACACACTCTTGTGTTGTGTAAATTTTGAATGATCACCAGAGGTGCACTGCTTTAACTCTGGAGATTCTTCATTTTATTCATAAGCAGGTCTAAACAGTGGCTCACATACGTACTGAGAGAATATCCTCCTCTGCTGTTCAGTACTGGCACTGAGTATGAAAATGCAATTATTATAATACAATTATTTTGCCATATTCACATTATATACATGCAGTATATACATTACAGCTGCCTATAACAATCACCTACAGCAAGCTAGAACTAATGTAGAAAGTATCTGTAGTGAGCTCTACTAGTACTGATTACCTTCTTAAAGCAAAAAGTAAGAAATATTATCCTAGTTAGGAAGGCTGCCGAAAAGTAGCCCACCCACCTCAAGAGGATCCCGCAACTGAGATAATGATAATGACGGATTCTTTTTCTTTCTTTTTCTTCCTTCCTTCCTTCCTTAATTCTTCAGGTTGGCAGCAGAGTACAGTCGATCAGGTTCCTCCCTCTCTACAGAGTATGGGAGTTGGCAGATAGTTTCTGGTTGTGGTAGTATCCATGACCATGCACCCTTCCCCCTACCCGTGGCCTCAGCCTCCTCCACCTCTTCTGCTGTTGCTGCTGCCTATGATTCGCACCTGCCCTTCAGTTTTAAGGATGATGGGCCAAGTGGACGAATGTAAGTAACACTGTAAAACAGTGGACAGGTGTCTGAGCTCTAGATGTCAGTTGTGAAACTAGTCATAGCAATGTTTTCCAAGCTTTTTGAAATTAATTTGCACAACTGTTTGTGCTTATTTGGGATAGCCATTTTTGAGATGAAATGTTGGTTTGGCAACATATAGCGAGACACGAAAGTTAAGGGGGTTTCTCACCTTTAAACTGGCAGTATAGGTAGTCACAGAGCCAAATTAATGTCTATGTAAAAGGTAGAGTCAGCATGGCGGAACAAACACCGACCCACACTGACGCTGCTGTGTTACACATCTTGCCTCTTGACTCCACAATACATGCCATATAAACCACACACCGAGGCAGCATTACAACGGCTTTGTGATTTCTGTTTTAAAGGGGCTACTGATACCGATGCTGAGTATCTCATTGATACTTTCCTTTGTTTTTATATATATTGTTCAGTTGTCTGATAACAGAAACAAACAGGAGGAGGAAAGGAAAGGAAGGAAGGAGGAAGGAAAACCCAACATTAAGTGTCTTAGCAAGGTGTTGGGCCACAGCTTCAGTGCACCTTGACATTGATTCTACAAGTCTCTATTACTCTACTGGAAGGATGGAATATCATTCTCCTAAAAGATATTCCCTCATCTGGTATTTTGACAATGGTGGTGGATGGTGCTATCTAACATGTTGTGTACTGTGTTCAACTGGTTTGAGATCTGGTGACTGTGAAAGCCATAGTATGTGATTCACATAATTTTAATACCCATCAAACCGCTCGGTGACCATTCAAGCGCTATGATGAGATGGCATACTGGAAAAGACCACTCCCTGACATAGGAAAGAAATGATCACTCAGAACAACTTTGTGTTGTTCCGTCTAAGGGGACAAGTGGACCCAAACCATGCCAGCCAATGCTCCTCACAGCATAACAAAGCCACCAGATTACCTCAGTGTAGGTGTCAAGCATTCAGGCCTGTACCATTCTCTTGGTGTAAACCGCACATGCACTCGCCCATTTATTGAGAATACGGTGAGGGGTGACTTATTACTTTTTTCCACATCTCTGTAGACTAGTGCCTGTGGTGTGCTGTGAAAAAGAGTGAAGCAGAGAGTTAATGTTGATGACGACTGTGTAAGCTCTGTGGTGTTTAATTCTGGAATACACTGGGGTCAATCCAAACTGCCTCTGCCTGCATCGCTCTGTTCTTCTTTTCTGATTTCTCAGACTGACTTCATCTTTTTTTCTCTGTTTCTTCATATTATTTTACAGCACTTTTAAATCAGAATTTTGGTCCCTAGATTTTCTTTTCTGTCTTCTCATCTTGCATCCTCTTGTTTCTTCTCCCTCCTTTCTCTCTACTCTCCAGGTGTCCCTTACCCTCTGAGCGTCAGGTCCGTCTGGAGGCAGTGCGGGAAGTCTTCCTGGCAGCCTACAGCTCCACTGTGGGCCTTAAGTCTTCAGCGCCCAGCCCCTCTGGCGCTATCTCTGGGCTTCTGGAACAGTTTGCCCGTGGGGTCGGCCTTCGAGGCACCAATGCCATTATTTGAGCCCTCTCAATGTGACCTTGGACCCTCCCTCTGCTTCCATCCATCCACAGTTGATTCAACATGGACTAAGTACAAGTGCCAAATATCTCTGTTCATTTCAGGGATGAAGCATTCTTTTTTTTTGTTGTTGTTGTTGCTGAATTTTATGAACTTTTAATCTTTCATGTTGAGTTGATCTGTCACGTTTGGGAAGGGAAATGTTTTCAGCCACTGTATCAAAAAGGGATAGTTAGAGGTCTTTCTAGCTGCTTACATGTAAATGGCTGAGAGTATGGGGTCTGTACCTGTCACTGGCAGAATATAAAGAATTCTTCCTTCCTCTGTTGTTTCTTTATCTGTTCACACATTTTTTTTGAATCTCTAACAAGTCCTTGCAGTGACCGTTCCTGCCCCTCTTGTTTTGTGCTGCTATTCCCCAGTGATCCAAGCACAGGATTCTTTAGTTTCGGTGGTTGCTGATGGTGAGATATACACAGCACTTAATGTGTTCCGAAATGGCACCAAGCCTCTTTTAGTTTGTAAATTTGGCACAGTCAATTAAAATTTGATTATTTAATCACATTTAGAGCTTACAGCTTTGCGTATGAGGCAGGCGAGACACAAGTTCGATTTTTTTTTTAGAATTCAGTCAATCGTTAATATAGTATTCAAACACCAAATGAACACTGCAAGAGTTGTTGCTCACTCTATTACTTCTAATTATAACTCCTGTCCATGAAGAGATTCTTTTGTAGTGTGACTACACTGACGGAAGTTAGCTTTGGAAAGTTGTAAAATTTATCTGACAGTGTACAAGTTGTGCTACAAAGTTCTCTCTTCACAGCTAGTGCAGATTGGAGGAATGATTTCAGTAACTGACCAGCAACTCATGAAACCTACACTGTAGCTTGATGTACACCTCCCTAGAAATGTAACGACATGTCACAGCAACGCAGACCGCGACAGTCGTGATTGGTCTGCTTTGTCGGCTCACCTGTGTCTCTCAGTGGCCATACAAGCACAGAAGACTAACTGCCTAAATCAGTTGGATATTCTTGTCCCCTGCCTACAGCAACTTATAGTACATGTGGAATGTGAGTAAAATAGTCCTGAAAAAAATCTGATCCTATCTTTTAACTAGACATCTTCCAAGTTTTGTGATTTCTAACTTTAGTTTTGATTGTCAAACGTGTACAGGGAAAACTGATCCAAATAGCCTAATTTCTGAAAATCATAACCAAGGAAGTGAAGTACTGAACATATCCAAGCTATCTTTTCACCTTGCCAGTTTATTATCTCCATATCTACTAATTTCACGTTGCTCTTCAGTAGCACTGACATGGTAGCTTAAGAGGCACTGAACATTGTGGAAGAAAATCAGCAGTGAACAGCAGCAAGGTCCAATTGATTCTTGTCAGTGCTGAGATTTCTGCCCAGCCATTATCACACATGTATGATATCCAAACACCTTGTGTGCCTCCTTTCAGGTCACACTTGGACAGAAATTTCTAACTGGGCAACTCCATGGTACATCCACTTTTTAAAATAATTTTCTTGTCAGAATTCTGTTGATTTTATTTAAAACTATGGTTTTGGTTGTTGCTGTACCTCAGGACTGTTGTGCCTTTGTCTTCAGTAACACTAAATCAGATCTCTTCTTTATCTGGTCCAGTTTCCGGTGTATTTCTGTTTCTTAAATGGTTTAAGAGCTTGGGTTTGCTGCTAATTGTTAATGAATGTTTTGACTGTAGAGATTTAGCAGCACTAGCTTTGCAATTAAGCTTTTTGGGGTTTCCCTTTTATCAGCCTCTTGGTTGCAGGATTAGTAAAGCATTATTGTGCAGTAACATTAAGCCGCTGAGTCTTATGGATGCTCATTATAAAGTTGATGAGGTGGAATTTCAGGAAAATGACACATTTGTCATTCACTCCCCAGAGGACTGAGACAATGAATACATTTTCCTGTCTGCCTTTGAAATTGACAGTAGCTGAAGATTATTATTTTTTAATTTGTGGTATAATTCTACCTGGAATTTTGAGAAATACGTTTTTGTTACTTTCTTTCTGAGCATAAGATGAGAAGATTGACACTAATACTATGTGTGTGCGCTTGGGACAGAGCAAAAGCCAGGCTGTGTTTAGCCTTCAGCATAATGATTTTTTTTAAAAAACTGCTAAGCTTAGCTCATTTTTAAGTTCAAAAATATGCATACCAACACAACAAAAGTTCATTAATTAACATGAATGTAGTTTGTTGAAGCCATACAACAGCAGTGTAAACAGAGCTATTTAAAATTTTAAGGGACAGTCTTTGGTGTAGCTATTTCTTAATTAACTGACATTTATCTGTTAGCCCAATAGTTTTAAACAGTGCCTCTGACTTTTTGTTTAATTATGGTTCAAACAAACGAAACACATATTCAAATCAGCTTTTGAGATGTTGGTAGATGTATTTTTTAACTTTAGACAGAGCCAGGTTAGCTGGTTCCCTTGTATCCAGTGTTTACCATGTCCCGATGCCAACTCAGGACTTAACGTATAGACACAAATGTCAATCTTTGCATCTCACTTTCAGAAAGAAAGCTAATTAGCATATTTCCCAAAATGTAAATTAATATAACTTGTAGAATTTGGTGTTCTGCTAGACTCTATAGGCAAAAGTCTGCTTTCTTAATACCACAAAACACATTTGTTAAAACAGATTTTGATTTATATGACTACATGTATAAGTTCTTCGCATGGACTGTCAAAATGATTTAATTTTGTAGCTCTAAACAAACTTTCAGTAGAACAATCTGTTTTTAGCTTTCTTGCCCTCTTGCCTCAGACTTGCTCAGGACTTCAGATTCATTCAAGGTTTTGTATCATGTTGTTTTTATTTTGGCATAATTTCCACTGTATGTCTCTAGCTGATAAGCAACCAGTCACAAGACATCTGCATAAAAGCCTTGTCATTTTCAAAATGCTGAAAATGACCATCATAAGACAAAATTCTCATCCTGAATTACTTCTACTCCCATAAATTTCCCACTCAGTTTGTACTTTTTACACACTGGATTTGCATGACATGCTCAAAGTTTATCTCACTTGTGAAATATAATGATTTTATTTGTTTTACAAAGGACTTTTTAATTTCAGAATCTCTTTTATTGAAATGCTTTATTGCACACATCCTGAAGTTCTCCGTGTAAATGTTCTAAAATGTTCTAAATGTAAATGTTTTCTTTGTATTGTTGATGCATTTTTAAGCAATTCTACCCTTCTTCTCATCATAAATTGTGCTTAACTGTTGGCAAACTACAAGACATAATGAAAGTTGAACTGAGAGCAGGTGACAAATGTGAATAAAGAACACATTTGTGAATTGCTTATTTATTTCTTGTTTAAATTAATGTGTTTTAGCAGATGATCTCATAAACTTTGTACTTGTGCTTCAGATTTATTCATTATCATCATCCATGGTGAAGTGTGTTAACTATTTACACCACATTTTCCTTAGACACAGAGCTGACATCATACTGAAGTGTTTTCAGTGTCAAACAGCTAGAGTGGGACTCATTTTCAGCCCGAAAGTTTCATGGCTCAGACCATGGTAAGTCATAGTTATCAGATAGTCATAATCATGAGCTAGTTATAGTGAGATGGTAAGTCATAATATTGAGATTAAAAGTCATTTCTCTCCAAGTGCATGGAAAAGTAAAAGCTGCTGGCTTTTACCTACGCAGTCTAATTTCGCTATTCACTTAACTAGCATGCTGTGGTTCCTGTGTTCCTTGTTACTAAGAAGCTAAAATGACATCTGTTTGTAGGTAGTCTAACTAGTTAGTTTGCCACTAATCTTCTGCCACAAATTCCTGTAAACTTTACTCTCTAAGACATTTTAGATTTCTGTCCAGTGAGTTTACTGTGATTTTACTGTTGCTGTTCTAGAAACAATATTTAGTTTTATTTAATATATAACTGAATTCTTCTCATGTCATGAATTTATTCTTTTAGAAAATGACGAATTAAAAAATCAAGTTATTTAGCAATGAAAAAGAACCAGTAACAGTCTGAGCCAGACTGATGGTGGTCTGGATGGATAAAGATAAAATTCTAATGATACCCATCCCTACAGCTGGTTAGAGGCTTCGCCCTGATTTAAGGCTGATGAGCAAATCACTGTTCAAATTACTTCACTATAAGTCTGATTTAACCAGTTATTTTTTGTGATCATTATTTTTTATGGTGCACAGTATGATCAATCTCAAAACTGTGGATTACTTTATTTTCTCCCACAATAAAGGGCAATCTAAATCATTCATGTAGATTTTAATAATACTTTTTACCTTTGAAATAAAACAACACATCATTGTATCTGTAAATTGTCTAATTATTGCCAAAGCATGTATCAGTAATATAGTTTTTTTTTTAAATGAATATGTTGCATTGAATGTCGATTTAAACAAGCTTCTAGCACCGGTGCTAGTAGAGGAAAAAGCTAAGTCTGGAGCCCTGAAGAGGAGTAAGCCCCTCTAAGGGTCTGTCTGTGCACTGCCTTCATGAATGATACAAATATGCAACTGATGGACACAGTAAGAGACACTTAAATCATTTGTTCTGTGTCCAACAATCATGCAATTTCAGAACTATGACTTGCCCCTTTTTGCTGTTAATGGCGATCTTTAATTACAGAACTAATATTCCACAGTGCTTCTGCGGAGGACATTTTGGTATTTTGAAGTACCATGCTGCCACTCAGTGGAGCTAGAATGAAACACATACTGACTGGGACTGGAAATGTAGACTTAAAGAGTTTTGGCTCCCATTGCACTTGCAATTAGTCCATTATTAGCAGAATGATTCTTTCAAATGTAACGATAAAAGTTTAGTGGTAAAAATTAATCCCACGGGGATCTAGTGCAAGAAAATATTCTACGCTTTCATTAAATGATAACGTTTCTGCCTGTGTGTACGTCAGGCAGGCAGACCCACACTTTACACGCAATAGGCAAGCACGATTATTATGGACAAACGTGTTGCTCGCCATGTCGGAAATTACACGTAGCCCTGAAAGCACCACTCGGCCTGCTGTAACTGCATAGTGATTCTGTGGATTATCCCTATCTACTGGGGCGGGCCTTTTCCGTGTTGCTGCTACAGGGATACCAGATGGAAATTCAGGGGCTATCTGAAGCCCAAAACATTCACTCTCAACATGGCGCCCTACATAGAACCACTTCGTCTCCACTTCGTTCGTCTACAGGATCGAGACCTCGTTTTATTTGCGCTGAAATGAAACGGACGGACAACTGCCGATGTCTGAACCACAAAGAGACAACAACAACAACACCAGGCCGAGGACATCGCCGTTTCGCCTACTGGCGGAAAATGGCAGCGGGACAGCTTGTTGCCTATTAGCAAACAGCAACCAACCGATAAAACTAATCTTCCGAAACCGGCTCTTGGACTTAAATAACGTGAACACTGAGAAAGAAAATGAGCTCAGCGCACTACTCGATTGTCCTGAGTCCGTTAAACCTGCGTGGAGATACGGGATTGAAAGTGTGGATACTGTAATGCAAATGGCGCTGCCTCTGTTTGAAGGGGAAGAGGAACCGATACCGCAGCGGCAACTAACGTTACCATTTCCAGGTTTACGGCAGCAGCGTGAGGACGGCGCCTTTAAGCAGACTTCACTTGCCACCCGAAGCGCTGCTGCGCCGGAGAGCTTCTGCGCGGCGAACAGGGCAGATAGAACCACCCAGGAATTATTTGTTGTTTTTAATCTCGTTGAAGAGGATGGCAACGGTGAGGAAAGCAAATACCGAGTGGATGTATCATCTGAGGACCGCGATAAAATAAAAGCTAAAAAGCAAGAGTGCTCTAAAGCAAGTCCCTGTGGCTTCATGGGAGGTTGGAAACAGCAGTAACGTTCTTCTCTGTGAATCTAATGACAACTTGAACTGTCTTGATACCCAGGCCTTGAAAAAACTGAGTACGTTTCCAATCTTCTGAGAGGTAATTCTACCGTGGTAAGTGCTAAACAGACTGGTGTCTGTCACCACACTATCAAAGACGTAGTTTTGACAAACAAATATGGGATAAGATTTGTGGTCAGATTTGTACCGAAAACGACGAGAGTAAACTGGCCAGGGCGCTTTCGCCACAGTCCCGTATTGACGAAAGCAGTGCCTTGGTTTCGGGAACTCTGGCATTTCGGAAGCCATGGACACCTCGGACTTTATTTCAGACTCAACTGGGCTGCAGGGCAGTGTAAACCCAGTCATGGCCTCCATAAGTCCGCCTGCCAGTGAAACCTTTTCCGGAACTATCACGATAAACAATCAAAGCATCATAGTGACCATAGAAAACGGGATACTGACTCTCGCTGCCCCACCAGAGGGACATGTACACAAAGAGGATGACATGGTCAGCTTGAAGGAGCATCTAGGCATGAAAGACCATGAGGATATTGTTCTTCTTAACTATGACAGTGGCACTAAATCCATCGGGAAGATCAGCACTCTTGCAGTATCCAGCACCAGCCAGCAGGAAGAACCCAAACCTGGTTTGTCTGTGAGTGACTCAGAGCTGGCTCTGGTGGATGACTGCTCATTATCAGAGCTTGGAACTTCTCTGGACTCCTGTTCCATTGTCAAGCAGGAAGCAGGGGTACTGTGTGCTGTAACAGAGGCTGATCTGGTCACCCCATCCCCCAAAGCCACTGTGGCAAGCTGTGACAATGAGGACTTCCAGTCTGTGCCACCAATTAAGTCTAAGAAAGAGACTGTGGCCTCTTTTGGATGCCCAGAACCTGGCTGCTCCAGCTCATTTGATACACGTCAGAAACTCAAGGTTCACCTCCTGCACCACGCAGAAGATCCACGTCCCTACCAGTGCACTGTAGAGGGCTGCGGCTGGGCTTTTGCCACTTCTTACAAGCTAAAGCGGCACCTTCAGTCCCATGACAAGCAGCGGCCACATACCTGCAATTTTGAAGGCTGCGGGCGGCGTTTTACTACAGTGTACAACCTTAAGGCTCATGTAAAAGTACATGAACATGACAATTCCTTCATTTGTGAGATATGCAGTGAGAGATTTCGCAGTGCTGCACGACTTGCCAATCACCAGAGGGTCCACTTTGAGCCGCAGAGGCCCCACAAGTGTGAATTTCCAGGTAATAAAATTATTTTTCAATTTCCACCTTTTCT
>NW_026118025.1:0-13905 GCF_001640805.2 Lates calcarifer
TTGATGCAGTTTGGACAAAGTATGGCCGAAATATAGCAAATTTAAAGCAACTTCCTGTTTTTGTGGCGAGTGATCGAACTTTGAGGGGCCATAACTTCCACGCCCTTCAATGAAAAGTCCGAAACTTTTGCAATTTAACTTCGTCTATGTCTTAAGAACAAATTATCAAATTTTGAAGTCAATCGGATAATGCGTCTAGGACTAGTTCGCGTTCAAGCGACCCCTGGAAATGGCCAAAAACACACAATTTTTTCACCTTCCGGTCAAAATAAAAATACTTTCTGTTGGGTTTAGAATATGGCTCCAAGAGACTTTTTGGTGCGTCATGGGATGTTACATATGTGTGCAGATTTTCAGATTTTTAGGCGCAACGGGCTTGAGGGGCTGTTCCGTTAAAAATGTAGGTGGCGCTACCGAGGCCATTTTGCCACACCCATGCTCAAGACCCCTAAATTCTTAAATTTTTCGCCGTGCCTGACGCGTCTGCAAATTTTCAGGAGTTTTGACGCATTTTAAGGCCCTCAAAAAGGCGATCAAAGAGGCGGAAAAAGAAGAAAAAAAATAATAATAATAATAATAATAATAAACCGAACGAAAACAAGAGGGTCCTTGCAACTCGTTGCATGGCCCCGTTGGGCCCACGCAACTCGTTGCTCGGGCCCTAATAATAAACCGAACGAAAACAAGAGGGTCCTTGCAACTCGTTGCATGGCCCCGTTGGGCCCACGCAACTCGTTGCTCGGGCCCTAATAATAATAATAAACAGACCGAAAACAAGAGGGTCCTTGCAACTCGTTGCATGGCCCCGTTGGGCCCACGCAACTCGTTGCTCGGGCCCTAATTATCATGAAACATATCCTTTTTATAATCTTTACCTTTCACTTGTTTTAGTTATTTATTAACTTGCCCTTTTATTAAATTACTAAGGTTAAATCTGTATGACTGGGACTACATTTGTACTCATTTAGGTTATATTTACAGATCCACAATTTCAGAATAATTTCCCAACAATGTCAACATTTCCTGGAAGGAGCTGCACAGTTTGGTATAGGTTAGAGGGACAGTGTTTAATTGGTGAAAAAAGAAAGTGGAGGTGGTCTGCCGACAAACTTCTGTAATTGTGCATTGTGCAATGCCCTAATTTAATGATGCATCCTTGACTACAGTGGTTCTGCTCAAAACTGGTGGGAACAGGAGCTGGTTTGCAGGATAGCACCAAGTTTCCAAGTACCCTGGAAAGAGCTGGTTAAACAACCAGAGTTAATTCGGTGGAAAAAGTGTCAATGACTGATTAATTGCAGAGAGAGAAAGTACGGGAGAAATGCTGAACGTCATCGTGAGCAACAGAGATCCTGTCTGAGTGTGAAACCATGGAGGTAAATGATTACTACAGGAGCAAATAAATGTTTTGAGTTATTATGTTTCTATGTGTGTGAAGTATGTGGAGAAGAATACTGTTTGTGATGGAGAAAGACTGAGGTGGTAAATGATTAATACATGAGCAAATAACTGTTTTGTGTAATTATCTTTTTAAGTGTGTCAAGTTTGTTCAGCCAGAGTTCAGCCAGAGTCCTCCAGTTTAGAAGAACTGTTTTCTTGGCAATTTACGGAAATTACAGTAAACGTTTCCGGTATTTGGTTGAAATGATGATTCATGAGATGTCACCAAGTAAACAGAGGGGGGTGAGGGCGGTGAGATTCTGCAGGCCAATATGGCAGAGAGATTTTCTGTGACTGTTATTCAAAAGAGGTGAACTGGTTGCAGTCAGTTTTTCAGTTTTTGAAAGTTTGTATACTGGTGTTAGTTATGTTATCATGTCCATTAAAGGCACTACATGTGAGCTTTTGAAAATGCTACATAGCCAAAGTTAGCATTAACAGCTGTTAACTTACCAGTCTAGAAGAAATGTTGCAAGTTCATCCTCAAACTTTACTCGCAAAGAGCTGTTTCTAGGAAAGCAATGTCAATCTCGTTTTGCTTCTATTTCTATTACTTTTCTGTTACTGAAGTTAGCATGCTATTGTTCGTATATTGTATATTAATGCTAACATTGGCTATGTAGCATAAATTTTACATAGAGCACCTTTAAAATGCTTTAGAGGTGGAGATCCTTAAACACATTTTCTGTTAAATTAGCAACAAGAAACTGGGTGTCGCTGCTAAAGGGAACCATATTACACATCAATAGAGACCACTACAAACCCGCAGTAGAGGTGAAGGTAAAGGAAAATATATTCATATTTACAGTTGTTATATTCACATTCATACACATTCCACAACGCAAAAAGAAAAAATCATATCTGGTCATCGGTCGAGGGATTTCAGTAAATCTCAATAAAGACTTTTATTCATTTATTTATTTTTTTGTACCAAAATAGGCAGTTAGAGCAGGGATAAATATTATAATATGTTAGATATAGATCCATCTCTGTAATAGATTCTTTGCATCAGTGCTTTACTCTAACAGACAGTGGCATGGTCCCCTGGCTAAAAACACACAGCCAGAGTCATACAGAGAGTACGGTTCTGTCTGCTGACAAACACCACTGATCTACTCGATTCATACAGAGGATTATAGATGGAAAGAAACTGAGTTTAGCTGAACATTCTGTGAGGAGATATTAAAGCTTTCAAAACACATGTGGTCAAAGCTATGTATTATTTGGGTCTAAGAGCTACTCTGCCGACAGAACAGTCTCTCTGTATGTCTCTGGTCTCCAGTCAGCTTGGAGGAGTCGCCTTGGGGGTTGAGGGTGGAGATGGGAAGTGGTTGGCTGACAAGGTCCATACAGGGGGCTGTCTCACCAAAAGCATCTTGGTATCTCGAATGTTACACTTGACAACAGAAATTAGCGTCATTCGTCTCAGTTTAGCGTCATTTGTTACTTCACTCTTTCAGCTCTGTTTTTGGTCTCCACCAGCTTCTGATGCTCCGCTATGTTCACCAGCTAGTCTCTATCTCTATCTGTCTGCTGTTTGGTGCTGAGCAGGTAGTGAGCAGTGGGTTTTAGAGCTTTTTAGCTGAAAGCAGCTGATAAGAGCAATGACAGTGAACCAAAACATCAAAGTTGCAGACAGCTACACAATGAGCTGAAGCTCACTATAAAGCGAAGGCAAGCTGAACATTCAGATGATAATTCTCTGTAGATTCATCACTACAAGCACCTGTCATATCATTTTCACATTACTTGTCATTCGACACACGATTATAAACTCCGCCAAAGAGGTTGTGTTTTCACTCATGTCTTAAATTATTGGACAGATCTGGATCATTTACTATGACTTTGACTTCTGTGAAGGCCTTGGCAGAGGTGTCCTTCTAGTTATAAAAAACATCCATTATAGCTGCTTTAAGGGAAAAGCAAAATCATCATCTTTTTTACCTGTTACCCAGCAACTTTCTGCCTGGAAAGATAAAATGTTGCCTGATTTCCACAGACTGTAATACTCAACTTTTCCTCTTCACTGGAATGTAAGAGGCCCTGTTCATGTAAACAAACAAAAGTGATGTTTACATTTACTGCTGATCCTGCCACCAACTGTCGATCGGTGCAATAGCGTGACACCAACGGCACGATTATTCTAACAAAGCAGGTAAAAACAATGATCTATAACACTATTCAGGCTACTAAAATTACATGTAAATTGGCCTGACAATAAAACAGCTGCGGTGCTGAAAATGTTAAAGGCATAAAAAGTCATTTTCAAGCTAGGTTTCAACTCAGGCCTGTGTTTTACTGCATTCAACATAGCAAGGATTTTTTTCTTTTGAGTGTTCACTGCAAGTAAGCATTAGCATATTCTGTGACTTGTTGCGAGGTGAGTTAGCTTCTCCTCAGCCTATGTTATGAGCAGCAAAGACCACTACAGCTAAAAGATGTTCACATGACTGACAGAGCCGCATCAATGCCCTACTCGTACTGTAAAAGTTGTGGGAAATGGTGCCTCACAATAAAAAACACACTGTTCCTGAAATCACTGCATGTTGCGATCAAAAAACTCTACAGGGCACCTTTAGGTCTACAGTAATGGTTGCTTCAGTATGTGGAAATACCGGAATTAAATGGCCATTTAGGCCTGTGCAAACATTGTTATCTTTCTGCTGGATAATGGATAAAAAAAATAATATTTAAAGTTTTTCCCTTAAGGTTTGTGTGGGGAGAGCTATTTGTCGGCATCACGAAGTAAAATAATCAGCGCTGTGGTCACAGATGGCACTAGTTTCAGGTGTCTTTTATGTGTGCTGGGATTGATCGCTCAAATAAATCCAGCATGAAAACAACAGTTGCCGGCAGAGCTAATACAGCAGCCTGACAGTAGCTTTCATCACCTGATGTCTTTAACTACTCAACAACAGCATGACATACAGCAAATGAGATGACTACAAAAACCTTTTACCAAAAAAAATGTTCCCTGACCTCTTCAGCACTGTCAGACCTGCGCAATAAATCAGTGAATTAGCTGAAGGGAAAGTGATTGTATCACGTATCCATTAATACCAGAATCAGCTCTGTCACTCTAAGATGCTTTTAAGAAACCAGCCCTCATTAGTGCAACTACAGTAAGAAGGAAAGCTACTAACGATGACGCTGATGATTATGATCGTGATGATAGTGTTGATGAAGAAGATGATGATACACAGTTTAATGCTCAACTAATGTCACACTTTGAGTGTGGAGAGGAGAGAGATGAAGGCGTGAGAGAGAGAAAGAGGAAGATGAGGAGGAGGAGGAGGAGGAGGAGGACGGAAAGGTAGAGAAACACTTGTAGGATGAGGACTTGAGTGATACAGACCCAAAGTTTCTGAAATGGAGGATCTGAGCCCATATTTATCAAACAGCTAAAAGTAAAAAGTAACAATCATTCACTTCAGTTCCACTAGCCTCAAAAAGTAACTAACTTTCTTTGACATAAAGTACTCTTAAAAGCAATCATTTTTGTGGAGGGATATGCAATATGTTTAATTCAGAGCGAGGCAGTTTTAGCCAGTTATTTGCATTTGATTTGAATATTTAATATGATTTTACACCACTTTTTCTTCTTATTTTCTGGCGTTTATCAGACAGGGGGACCAATAACAAGAATAAAACTGCAATCGATCATTTTCCTCTTGTCATTGTAGTATTAAATTCTGCTTATTACTTCTTTTTTCATGACGTAGATCATCTACCAGCAGCAGAATCTCTTCCCTGCTTCAGTTTGGGTTTCTCTTAGTTTCCATCACAGCCAATTTCCCTTCAATTTATAAATATTTTTATACTTATATAAAATAAATAAACTGGATTGTTGTTACTTTCACATGTAATTTGCTCTTAGAGACACTGGAGATAAAATTATATATATGTTTTTGCAGAATAACATATCACTGAGTGAAATATTTGCTATTTTAATAAGGCTCAACAATGAGGCAAGTGTGGTGTAAATCCTTGTCTCTGATTGGCTGGTCCTGCTCTGAGCGTTTCTGTAAGAGCTGCTCAAAAAGCCCTATTCTTTACTTAAAGAGAATTACTTGATTACTTAATTCTCAGAGTTGATAAACATGGGCTCAGGGCTCCAGCTGGACTCTTCCACCATTATGAGGCTGATGTACTCAGTTTCTTTTTGGCTCTCCACAAACAAACTGCTGACAGAATACTCTATACTTTATTTATTTCAATACAATCTAATTTAGTTTTCTATTTAAGTTCTGATAGAGAATTTCTGCCTGTTACAAGAAATATTAACAACTGTCTCATAGAAATCCTAAATCACTTCTGATATATTTTCTTGCTACATCTCTAAACAGTAATTGTACTACAGTTTAATTTTTGGCCCTTGATACCAAAATGTTGGGGCACATTATAAAGTTTTCACCTCATATCTAAAGTCTGTAGACAATCTGAGGAGGAGAGGATGGAACAAGGGATAGGATATGAGAGAAAGACAGAAAAAGAGAGAGAGGAAACTCTAAACAGGAGCGATGCCATGAGGAAAAGACAGACAGACAGACGGGGGAAGAAGATCAAGATTTTGTCCCAAAAACATGCTCTTAAAGCTACAGCGTGCAAAAGTCTGCCTCTTGGTGACAATATTATCATTACAAACCCATACATGAATGCATTACCCTTCGTTAATATGAAAACAACAACGACAACAACAATAAGAACAACAATAATGAAATCAAATCAGATAATGGTACATGTCGCCTTGATTTGAACCACCTCCTTAAACATTAAGGAACTGAGCCGTATAGGAAGATCCACCAATAGGCTGCTGGACAGACATTAGCTCCTCCCTCTTCAGGAAGTAGCAGTCCCAGATAGTCCCAGCCTCGTCCGACTAAATGTGCTTGTGTAAATGCGTAAATGTGTCTATAGTGATAGTGTGTTTAAGAGAAAAAGACAGAGAGAGGAAGCAGGCTGATAATAGAAAATTAGAGAAGTAGGAAGTATTGAAAGAGTGATGTGTGTATTTGTGTGTCTGTGTGTGATCATGTAGCATGTGTGTGTTTATTCAGAGTCGCTCCTTGGTGGGTACCCATATGTAAGGACCAGACTGCTCCTCAATGATCTGCTTCACCTGCGAGTACACTTCCTCTAGAGATGAGCCCTGGACTATAGCTGCAGAGAGAGAGAGAGTGAGAGAGAGAGAGAAATTAACGAACAACTGGTTTCTTAACTCCTCACTGAAGTATATTTACCAAAACATATTGTCTGTAGTCCATGGAAAATAAGCTATAATCAGTAAAGTAACTGTTAATCATCTGTGTAAGTGTATGTTTATGCCTCAGTTTTGTATGTGATTTCCATACAGTATAATATATGGAAAAAAATAGATATGGGTAAATTCAGTATCAAGACTGTTCCCATGTGACCTTAACCCTCTGGTGGCTCTCTCTGGGGTAGTCCTGGAGATTTTAAAGCAGATATAATTAACAGACATTTGCAGCTTTTTCACAATTCTGAGAACAGTTTTCTTTTATTGTATCCGTGCTGCAAGAACTGAGAACAATCATAGGTCTTAGAAAACCGTATTGTATGTCGTAAGGTGGCACCAGCTCATACAGTAAAGTGCAGCACGTGTGTGCGCTTGCAGATAACTAACCAGTAAAGTACTCTGTGAACTCCTGCTCCAGTTTGACAGCTCTGTCGTAGGTCTTCCTCGCCTGCTCCTCAGTGAAACGCTTGTTCATCTCTCTGGAGAGACAGAAAAGAGTTAGAGATAAGAACTGAGACTCAAAAGCCTCAGTGACCTCGGTGTCAAGTTCAGCAGCGGTCACATGGTGCGATGATATTTAACTTTTACTGCAGTGGACCATCACACCGTGGTGAGAGGATGAGAATATGGAGCAAACCAAATTGCTGCTAGCCTACAGTGTGTCTGAAGTTATTCTGCATTTTACATATAAGAGTTGGGTACATACAATAAACTGTCTGATGTAATTGTATCATGAGACCTGTAATTTGTCAGTATAACTTCATCTTAGTGCATTTCTTTGATTATTACACTTGTGAAAGGACAAGCGGATCAAGATAAGAGGTCATTTTGCAGTATGATATGATAGCAGGACAGTAAAGGACCTTAATAATAAATAACTTTATTCTATCAAAGACACTTGGATTTATGTTGCTTTGTGCTTTTTCCCCTGAGACTGTTTTGCCAGCTCTTTTGCCCGTGAACTGCTCTGAACAATGGAAATTTAAACACCTACAGCTCGGACAAGAATCATGTGATATGGTCAAATGCTCCAAAGCAAGCTGCTATTAAATGTCAAATAATCTCACTGGTGTTGTTGATGTTACTTACAGGATGTTGTCGACATTGCGTGGTCTAATGAAGATAGCGATGGGATGGAGGCCTGCCATCTGGAGACGCTTTATCGCGTTCCCTGATACATCCAGTATACAGTGTTTACCCTGGTGGAGAGACACAGTCAGACAGACAGAGAGAGGGAGGGACAGTTAGACAACTCTGTGTATTCTGTCTTCCATCGATCCCTTCATCATGTTTCCTCTGTCCTTTGTCTCCTCTCTCCTCATATTCTCTCAGTGTCTCACCTTGTCAGCGACCTCTCTGACAGACTGTATGCTGGTTCCATACAGATGGTTGTTATACTGCCCGGCCTCGATGAATTTATGTTCCTGGATCTCTTGCTCCATGAGCTCTCTGGAGGACATGAAGTGGTAATCTCTGCCGTCCACCTCATAGTCTCGTCGTGGCCGTGTTGTGTCTGAGGATCAAAGGTTTTACAAAGACCAGGGTATTATTTTCAGAACACATGTGATCATATCAGGTCCCTTTTGTTAGATTTTTTTATTGCACTTTTATGTGTTAAGATGCATGTATTTATTTGTTGTGGTATTTGGTGAAAGATATGTACTTTTCCCTATAAAATATCATCACAAAAAACAATAAATAAATAAAAAAGTATATATTTGTCCTTATATCCAACTCTACATTCAACTCAAGTATATCTTTTATTATATATCTAATTCTAATATGTCATAAGAAAAAAAATCAGTGGCATACAGAATGAAGACAAAGATGGTGGCATTCCAGCTCCCTTCTCACTCACCTCTGAAACCTATTTGAAACATTTTTCAGGTTTTAACCTTTAAGGAAAATGAAATATATTTCCTTGATTGATTCACTTTAATCTTTGATTTGACCTTTAACTTTTAATTCACAGCTCTTCTTGGTCTCTGTGATAGTTAAGTAATAGAAGTATGATAAAACTGCAGCAGGTGTCTGTTCTTCTTTCAGTGTTGTTTTAACCTTAAAGCCAAAAGAAGCTAAACATCAACTTTATGTGAGTTCATCATGCTAACGTCATGGTAAACTGAAGTGTGTCATTACAGCTCCATAAACAGCAACTTTATAGTTTTCATAATGTGAGTGAAGGTCAAGACTACCTTACGTGGAGAGTTTCTGTTTTAGAGGTCACTACACAAAGTTAAGAAACTCACGTGGGACACAGGAGCCAAACTTATCAGGGAACTCAGAGATGAGGTCATCATTGACCCGATCTTTCATTGGTCCAAGCACGATGACTGGCCGCGTGTAATTAACTGAAAAAATGACAAACAGAACCATATTTAAACACACAGGAAATTAAGTGATGCCAGCACTCCAATGATGGGTTCAATTACTGTGTAATTCGTAAGGTAATTATCATCCAACTCTGCAGCTCCCCTCAGCTCTATGCACCTTTTTATTGTCTTTTAGCTTATTGTTTTGGTTTTACGGCCCACTGTTCTGAATCACTCTCACCACTCACATCAGCTGTTTTCAGTGACAAAACACAACTCTCAATTAATACTAATGTTGCTTCATGTCTACTTCAAAAGACTGAGTAACACAAAAGGAAACAAATGAACCTTGAGATACGACCATAACATGATGCATTTGAGTAAAGCACTGACCTTCCTGTTGCATGACAGGTTGGTAGGTGAGGAAGGTCTCCTCCTGGCCAGCTGATCGGACAAACAAAAATGTTGGACACATTTAGAGACAGTGTATGGGATTAATAACATCTAAACACACCCTCTTCCTTTTCTACTTTTGACCAGACTTCCTCAACAGCTCTGGAAAATCAGGCTGGAGAAGCAGAGAAAGGTAACTTGCATACAGGCACAGGCACACACACACACAAACACACACACACTCACATGCACATAAAAACACAATAATCACAACACACAAATACACATGTGCATGTATGCATGACACTCCCACAAGGACACACAGAGAAACACACACACACACACACTTGCAGCTACATCATGTAGCTGAGGTTTAAAACAAAAGTAAAAAAAATAAAAAAATAAACAAAAAAAGAAGAAGTAGAGTGAGCAGGAGTAGGAAGAGAAAGAGAGGAAAATAAAGAAAAGACAGTGGAGGGTCTAGACTTACAGGAACTACTCTCACTATCGCTGGTGCCAGAGGTTACCAGCTCTGGAAGGACAAGACAGGTCAGAGTCAGCAACACACACACGAACAAACACAGATACAAACAAACAAACAAACAAAGACACATACACTTCCATTCTTTCTATAACACACAATCACTCACACACATTAACTTAAAAAACACACCCAGACAGCTGCACAGTATCATTGCATCTATTTTCTATTATCATTTATCCATTTAGTGTTGCACGTCCATAAAGTTGGGGGACTTGGGAGAAACATGTTAAAAGAAAAAAAAGGTCAAAATTCAGGTTTCTAGTTTCAGGTCAAAAAATACTGGATCCTATAATATCCAATAGCACAGAACAATGGTGTCTTTTATTAGACTTTCCTGTCTCTGAAAAAGTCCCATTTTTTCATCCCTACACCTCCAGTTTGTAATGCAGGATTTTTTTGTTAAACAATTTTACAGTAAGTCTCAAAGTGAGTCCAAACTGAGATAACGTTGACGACTGAGACAGCCAGAAAAACTGTAACTCTGGAGCTACAGTAAACATTACACAACATTATACAACTGTTTGCAGAGTGGTATTGCTCATGATTAAAAAACTGTCATGTATAAAAACAGAGGAGCACCTCTTTACAGGGAGCAGTTAACTTCAGTTATAGTTTTTGGACCTGGACAAGATATCTGTGTAATTTGCACACACATAGTTTGGGCCTGATTGTTGCACAACTATATGTAATCTCGCTCCAGAAGCATGGACATTATTACACTGCTATAACAGCCTCCACCAGGCTTTTGGAAAGTGTTTGTAGGGGATATGCAGACACTTCAAATTTGGAAGATATTCACTTTGGTTTGTCCAATTCAGACTGCTGAAATATCATATTAGCTCCAGACAAAGTTCTGAATACATTTTTACAACAACAAAGACTCTGGACTTCATCCTCCATCACTTACATTTGAAGGATGTTTGTTTTTCTGAATGTTTCCAGTTTAAAATTAAGTACCACAGTTTTGGTTGCTGGCTAACTTCTACCTACAATCTGTGTGGAATAATGAACTGATTTAACTGAACCATCCCTCTCCATCGTGTTCCTCTTCCTCCAACCAGAAGAAGGAGGAATTTGAAGGAGGATATAAAGTGAGAAGATAAGGGAGGAGGTGAAATGAACACTGCACAGTCAGGATTGCTGCGGGGTTGGAGTTACATGTACTGACCAGCAGGTGTCACTGATGGAGAGAATACCTACCTTTATCATCCTGATCCTGCAGAGAGAGGAAGAGAAAGAGCGCATTAATCATCATACCCAAAAATGATCACGACAGTATCTTGACCGTTATCAGCAGAAGCCCTGTTTGAAAGCTCATGGGCTCTCCATCCCTCACACACACACACACACACACACACACAGTCAGAGTGAGCGAGACTAATTGCAGATTTCTCAGAGCGTTATGCCAAGGGATTCTGCATGTGTGAGTATGTGTGTGTGATAATTTTTAATTATCAGCTCTTCCCCATGCAGAGCTGCTGATTGCAGAGTTGCTGATTCACACACGGTGCGAGGAAAACAGAGAGCGAGTGAGAGAGAGAGTGAGCTGACAACATGGTGATATCAATAGCCTGTGTTAGACTCGTGTGTCAGCTCACATCATCGCGCTGCGTGGAGTGCGATGAAAGTCACGTCGTCACCTCGCATGTGGACTCAGAGAGGAACTTTCTAGATCACAAATATCAAGGTTACATCTAGAAATCTAGTTTGTGGACTTTTAATTGATCTTTAATTTGTATCAACCCACACTTTAACACTTTTACTGCTAACAAGTGGTGTGGCTGACAAAAGTTTTTAGTCAGGAATTCTTCGACTCATTGAAGCCTTAAGTGAACAGTTTCTCACTGTATTTTATGACGTCTGACTACCTCCTCATTCCCTATAAAAAAGATGATAAAAAACTAATGATGATGATGAGTAACTATTTCATTATTAGCAACAATTACCTTTTATCTTTATCTGTAGGCCTCTCTGAAAAACTTTTTGTTCTCAGTCTAACAAAGAATTCATTTCAAAATACTAATTTATACAATTTGCTAAATGGTGCCATCTTAAGAGGATGTATATTGTTAAATACAACAAAAAATTTTGACCTTAGCTCAGCCGACTGGTCTGCTTATTGTTCCCAAAAATAAAACAAAGAAACAAGCTCACATTTAATCTCATTGTAAGACAACTTAGATATGATAAATAATAGTTATTTATAGATACGTGGATGGGTGAAAAAACACTTTCCTCTGTAAATAACACACATGTCAAGCCTCCTGCTACACCTGCTTCAACAGAATCTCGACACATTCTCACTGAATAATGTGAGAACTGACACTCAGTGTTATTAAAAGTTTTATATAGTATTCATATTTTATGTTACTTAAAGTGACAGTTTGTATTGAGATAAATTAGTAAGATATTTTATTTGTAAGCATTTACTTTAAACAGCTGTAATTTGAAAAGCAAAATAACTCCAAATTTCCAAGATTAAAGTTGGAAATTTACAAGAAAAACCCTGAACAATCTAATCTAGCTATAACATTTATCCAAATGCTACGGCTGAAAAGGGAGACTTGTTTTTTGTAATGACTTGACTGCTCTGCTCTCTTAAAAAGTGTGGATTGATGATGAGACTGCATAGCTGGTTGTGGTTGGTGGTTTCCAAACTAACAGCGGGTTGTTTAGTGTTTGTCTTGAACTGGACACACAGACAACACGGCAGAGACTTCTTCTGCTCATCCTGAATTTTGCGTTCCTTTATTTGGAATGTAATCTGTGTGACTTGCTGCTCTTGAAATAAGTAGTGGGCAAAACTAGCTAGTGTTTTCTGTGTAATAAACAGCTACATGTTAGAGCCCTTTCTAAGACCCAGTCCTGATTTTAGGGGTTTATATAAGTTGCTACTCACGGATCTGTCCTGAGACCTTGACACTCTGACCGTCTTTAACCTCGACCTTTCTTCTTCTCTGCCCTGTAAGAAGGAAAAAACAAACATTGAGAAAAATGCTGAGAGGACAGATGCCCACAAAGACAGGGATGAGAAAGCATCAGTGGGAGAGAGGAAGGAGAGAGAAAGGATAGAAGCAAATACAAGACATTTAGCTGCCTTGAATCTGGTGTTTATGTGTCAGACATACAGAGGAACGTTCGCATTTAAAAGTTTCAGAAACACCAGCGATCAAACATGTCAGTTTCCTTTAATATTTAGACATCATTTCATGCTTCAGTGGTTTAGTTTTAACAGTTTATCACACTTCAAGGCTGTGAAACACTCCCTACACTACAGTACTTGTTTATGCTAAAAATAATGGTGAGTTTGAGCTCGTTTACAAAGGGATTTCCCCGTAAAGCTTCTTTTATGTCTGAAAGATCGAAATTGTAAACACAGAATCATCATGATGAATTTAAAACATGTGGCTCCCTGAAACTGTAGAACTAGTTAAACCTCACATCCAACACGTCAGATATTTTTTGGATCCTCTGTACCTCATCTATGAGCGTCACCATGAGTTGTAGAATTCATATAACATGATAGCATGTGCATATCCACTAACCTGAATGGGCTGTGATTATTTTATAACAAATGCAAAGGGACGGGAGCAAAATACCTCAGCCACAGAACAGATGAAGAGACATTTTCCCTTCGTAGAGAGTCAGCTTGCTCCGGCTATACAGACATTTTTTGTCTCCTGAGTTTAAATTTAGATTTGTCACTTCCTGTGCAGGACCATTTCCTGCTGGTAATCATATTCACTGCTTGAATTTCAAATAAGGTAACTCTCCAGCGTCTCAGTTAAGGGACCTGTTATTTTTCTTGAAGCCTCATTTAATCATTTAGGCAGAAAAGTCAGACGTGTTTTTGTACAAAAGTCTTACATAATGCAGCTTTTAGCTTCCTAACGTGTGTAAACAGCCAAACAACTGTCACTGAAAACAAACCAGCAACATTGAAGTCCACAGCTGAAATT
>NW_026118026.1:0-34047 GCF_001640805.2 Lates calcarifer
GAAGAATAAGGAGGAGACACTTCAGTTTGATAGAGAGGGGAGAAAAAAACTGTAGGGCATGGGGGTCAGCTGTATGATGGAGAGGTTTGGTCTCAAAGCTGCCAGAGCGCAGCAGCATCTCCTCTCATCCTAATCTCTCAATCCCCAATCTCCTCAAATCCTCCTGCAGGAAGCCTGCTTATTTACATTCTGCTGTCTTCCATCTCTCTTCTGCTCACTGCAACTCAACCTGCTGGTCATCATCTCCATCTCCCACTTCAAGTAGTAAAATATGTAATCAGTTTCTGATAGTGATGGATGATCTGATGATGTGTTGATTTATCATTTTATACTGACCAATAATTTGAAACCAGGCAGATATTATTCCTGTTTTAGAGGGTGTGTGGTTGTCATTAACTGTTGCTGACCTTTTTTAAATCTTTATTGGTCCTGTCACTGTCATCATAGTTCAGTATCTGGGAGTATTTGTGGTGACTGATACTAAGCCAGGACTCTTGGTGTTGTTGTAGTTGTGTTTCTGACATGCCTTTGCCCATATTACTGTTCCTCTCTTGTAAGTCAGAACGCCTTGTTTGGTGTTACAGTACCGTTAAAGACCTAGCTATTCTATTTTAACTCTTGTCTAAACTGTCTGATCTATTCTTTTTTGCCCTGGTTTTTAAATCTTAAGCTCATTGTTACATTAGATACTGCAGCCTGACTCCTGTGAATCAAAGAGGGAATGAAGTATGTATTGATGTCACTAAATTTACAAATTCAAGTTTGGATAAATATTAAATATTATGTGTATTTTATGAAGTAAAATGTGATTATGTTTCACATTCTCTCAACTCTCGTAATTTGGTATTGTATACAGTAACATAATGTGCTCCTTTCCATTGTCTGCCTAGGGGCAGGCTATTCCTAAGCCAGCCAGCTTTCCAAGTCAGCAATCATTGGACCTGCTAACTTCCAGCCTGCTTTCTAGTCTGTTTTTCCACTCTGCTAGCATTGGGCCCAAAAGCAACCACCCTGTCTTCCTGCCAATTAGCCTTGGACCTGATAGCCACCAGCCTTTTTCTCCACCACTTATATCACAGCCTGCTAGCTTTCAGTCAGTATTCAAGTCAGCTAGCTTTTGGCCTGCTAACATTCACCCCGCCCTTTAGCCTGCTAGCCCCAAATCTGACTGTCAGTTGACTAACTCCAGGCCTCCAGCCTAAACAATGAGTCTAAGGATCGTTTGCCTACAGCAAGCGCAGCAGTCACAGCCTCTGTAAGCCTCCAGTCAGATTCCTATTCAGCCAGCACTGAGCCCACTGTCTTCAGACCTGCACCCAAGTTAGCTAACCTCCTGTCTTTTCTTTCCTTCAACATCTGGCCAGGGCCTTTGTGGAATGTTATGTACCCCTTTTGTCTCCCAAGATTTCCTGTCATCTTTCTATGCTGCCAACTGTATAATAATTTCTTCCAATGATTAGGAAAATGTTTGTAAATTTAAATTTAAATTTGTAGATTTCCTGCCAAGATCCTGTAACATTTATATGTGTGTGTATGAAGCCCCAGAGGTGGTCATGGAGAGGGAAAAAAATATATATAGTGAGGGCACCTTTTACAAGGTTGAGCTCACAAAAAAACCATTTGTTCTTAAGTTTTAACTAATAAGGAGGTGAAGGAGAGTCTGATGCGGTTTTGACACTATCCATTTGTTAAATCTGACATCACGGCCAATACAAATACTATTTCTTGGTGCAACTTCGTCGATGCTACACAGATGTTTCCCATGTTGTTTGAATACATCTGAGTCTACAAAACCTATTCAGTTGTCACTTTACTGCTTTCCTTGTAACAAGGAGGAGAAGAGAAAGTATTTGCACTTGATAAGTGTAAATTTTTTAAGGAATTTTAAAAACAACGTTTGATGCCAGCAGCATGCTAACTGGTATGGTATCAAGCTATCTTGAAAACATGAGAGCCTCAGTGAAGTTGGACCTGGAAATAGTATGTTTATCGGTCATGATGTCATGACCTAACAAGTGGATAGTTAATGTTAAAAATCTCCAGTGGTTTAAAGCTCAAAGTCAATACAATTAACTCCATACTCATAGTGCTCACCTGTGCATCTACCTCTGGGCTGCTGCAGCAGGCAGGCATGTGTGAGCCCAATCTTTAAAAATAAGATAACAGAATGATTGATTTTGTTTTATTATATCTTCCTTGAGGGAAAAAGAGAAAGAGAAAGAGAGAGAGAGAAAGAAGGAGGGCGAACAGGAAATACTGGCCTTCATATTATCTTCCATTAACTGATTGACATAATTTAAGTAAAACCTGGGCTCTCCTCCACACTATGCTGACAATTACCAGATATGCTCACCAGTTAGCACTGACTCTTCAGTGCTCACGTGCCAGGTGTCAGAGAGTACTGAGGAGCCAGCTCTTCAGCTAAAAGTGTGGGAGAGTCTGATGAGGTTGTGATATTTTATAAACTATATACTATATAAATCTTAATGATTAATGACAAACTAAAGTATTATGTAAGCTATTTAACTAATGTAATTACTCTGTCTTGCTGGCTAATAATCACTTTAACACTGATATGCTTCAGAGAGAGAGAGGTGTCTGTAGTGAGGGTTCTATGTAGCTACACTTATCTTGTGCTCATGAATTAATTAAAAAAGTGAGAATGAATGAATTAAAACTTGCACACAAATTAGTTAAAAAGTGTATTAATAAAACTAACTATATTTCATGTGCACAACGTGCTATTTCCTGTATTCAATGTGCCCTCACTATATATTCTTTCTGTTATCCATGAACTTTTAAATTCATTTTACTCTATGTCTGATTCTATTGACTGACATATGGCCATTAACAGAACACCAGCCCAGTGCAAACAATGGAGAGGTAGCATATCATATTTAAGTTATGCAATAACACCAAATTAAGAGAATGAAGAGAAGATGAAACATAATCATATTTTCATTAGATTTCTGTGGCAAGTACTTTATAAAATACGCATATACTTTATATTTGTCAAGACTTTTTAATGCATTTTTAACACCGATACACACCGCATTCCTTCTTCACAGAAGAGGTGTTACGTCGGTGACATACAGTATTTATCAACACTAAAGGAGACTGATGTGGCTCTGGTGGTAGAGTGGAGGAGGTCATTCACTAACTAACCAGAAGGTTGGTGGTTTGCTCCACAGTTCCTCCTCCAGTCCACATGTTGAAGTGTACTTGGGACTCAATCAGGCGTGAATGTGTGTGATAGAGATACACTGTCTGGAAGTGCTATATGAGTGGGACAAGAAAAGACTAGAAAAGTGCTATATAAATGCAGTCCATTTACTAACAGCACAATGCTGCTTAGATCTGATTTTCAGGTTGTAGCAACAGATTATAAATATAAATTCAAACACTAAAAACAGCACCAGTCTGGAATACAAGTTCTAAACATCCTATAATAAACCCAAGGATATAAATACTTGACTTAAACCTTTGCTGGTGTAGAGGTTGATTGTTCAAAGGCTTTATTGTAGTGACATCATGCAGTGACAAAATTTGGATTTTCAGAGTGCAGTGATTAAAAATGAACCAGTGCATTTGGTTCCTAAACCAGACCCATCCTGCGCTGGCAACACTTGTTGATAATAATCTGGAGTTAGGTCCATGACCCAGTAAAATATACAGGCTATGCCTC
This sequence comes from Lates calcarifer, assembly GCF_001640805.2. Taxonomy (NCBI): domain Eukaryota; kingdom Metazoa; phylum Chordata; class Actinopteri; family Centropomidae; genus Lates; species Lates calcarifer. The sequence continues at coordinate 3,686 of NW_026118026.1, forward strand.
ACTCAGTAGGAATTTCTTGTTCTTGTTTCTTCACTCCTTCTTCACAGAAGAGGTGTCATGTCAGTGACTACACATTATCTCTCTACAGTATGCTGGCCTCACAGGAGTCAGGCTCAAGGATCTTCAATGTTACAATGAGCTTAATAGATTTAACAAACCAGGGGTAACAAAAAACATAAATCAGGGGGTTTAGACAAGAGTTAAAAAACATCAGCCAGGCCCATATAGGCACAGTTGTATCAAACAAGGTGTTGTGATCTGTAAGAAGGGAGCAGTAATATGGGCAGATGCATATCAAAAACACAACTACAACAACACCAAGAGTCCTGGCTGCTTTCAACTCAGATTTCTTAGCAAACACAGTCTCTGAATGTTGAAGTGTGACAGTTGCAATATGAGAGCGCATGGCACGAGCCTGAGACACAGCCACCACAAATACTCTCAAATACAGAACTATGATGACAGTGACAGGACCAATAAAGGTCAAAATAAGGTCAGCAATTGTTTCAATGTAGTAAATGACAACTAAACACTCTCCAATGCAGGAATTATGCCTGCCTGGTTGATTCAAGTTATCCTTCAGTATGAGTGTGTTGTATAGAACAGAAGTGATCCAACAAAGACAAATACAGATTGTAATTCTTTTCACAGTGATTTTGTTGGAGTAATGCAGAGGGTCACAGATAGCCACATAACGGTCAATTGATATGAACACCATGGCTCCTACTGACGAAGAGGTCATAATGAAGTTTAAGGTGGATAACAGAATACACATGTGGTCACCGAGATCCCAGCAGCCATCTGAGAGGAGACTCTCACAGGACAACAGAAGGCCAACGGAGAAGTCTGAGACAGCCAGAGAGAGGAGGAGGAGGTTGGTGGGAGTGTGGAGCTGCCTGGATTGAAAGAGGGACATCATATGTATTATCATTCATCATCAATTTAAAAGCAGTGTTTAAAATTATAAATCAACACATCATCACATCTGAAAATTTCCACATTCTTTTCCATGAACCATTCATTTCTGTTTGTCCATCACTTTCAGAAACTGATTAAATGTTTTACTACTTGAAGTGGGAGATGGAGATGATGACCAGCAGGTTGAGAGTTACAGTGAGCACAGAGATGGAGGACAGCAGAATGTAAATAAACATAGCCTCAGTGTGAGTGCGCTTTAGCTTTCTGCAGGAGGAGTTGAGGAGCTGTGGAAAGCAGAGCTCATTTTCTTCCATGGTCTCCATCATTAGGGATTAGGATAAGAAGAGATGCTGCTGCGCTCTGGCAGATTTGTGACCAAACCTCTCTGTCATACAGCTGATTTATCTCTTTTCTCCATGTTATCCATTTCTCTTTCTTGTCCCACAGCTATTTTTTCTTGAGGTGCCTCCTCCCAGTTCTTCTGAAGTCATAATTTTCAAGGTAGGAAAAGGTACAGATATGTGTATAAGCAAAAGGCCCCAATCACCGAGTACAGTGACACACAAAACTTTTCACTTTAACCACTTTATTTCCCTGGTATAATGGCAAAATAATAAATGGACATGTTTACCTCACAAAGTGAAATCCCAGAGTGTGACTTCCACAGACAGCCAGAGCATGAAAGGAGAACATGAAAAAGCAAAACAAACAGCTGCACTGAGACATTACCAAGGTAAAGACCACTGAAAAGGATGAGGTTCTGGGAATGGGCTTGCTTGCTTCCAGCCTTCTTCCCAGACTTCCACTCTGTTAGCATTAGGCCCACAAGCAACCGGCCTATCTCAGCCTTGGATGAGATACCCTCCAACCTCTTTTACCTGCTGTCTAGCTTTCATCTTGCTTGCCTCCAGCTAGCATTCAATTCAGCTAGCTCTCAGCCTGCTAGCATTCCACCTGCCTTCCAGCCTGCTAGCCCAGTCAGTTGGCTAACTCCAGACCTTCAGCCCAGACAATGAGTCTGGGGATCATTTGCCTGCAGTAAGCTCCAGCATTCACAGCCTCTGTTAACCTCCAGTCAGTTTCATAGTGGCTAGCATTGGGCCTGTTGTCTTGCATCCAAATGGGCTAGCCACGTACCTGTTCCTGTACCCAAGTCAGCTGGACTCCTGCCTTTTCCTGCTCCCAAGTTAGCATCTTGTCATCATGTTTGTCTAGCTATTTCCCTGAGATATCCAGGGGTCAAGACCCCTAGAAGGAAGCATGAATCATGGAGATGTCGATGCCCCAAATTACCCAGTTCCACAGAGACTCTATTTACACTTTGTATTAAGACTGCCTACCCAGATTGTATCTACATCTGATTTTAATGTGACTACATTTGCAACTACCAGGTATTAATATGTGTCTCTGGTGTCCACATTGAGATGTGACTGAGATCCAATAACTCTGTCCAACTCACATCACATCCTCCTATCATTTGTGCAGGTCCAAAGACAACAAAACAAGTGTGAGGAGGCATCAGCAAATGACCACCAACTTAGGAGTAGATGGGATGTGTTGGCCAGTAGCTGAACATCTGTGGAGATGGGCACCTTGGGGGATTGATGTCTCTTTGACCTATGCTTTCCTCTAGGGGCTTCAACCCCTAGATATCTTGGGGCATAAGACAGATGAGTCCCAAAGAATGGGGACTGCCAAAGATATTAGGCAACTTGGAAGCAGGAACAGGCAGCAGGCTAGCTGAATTTGGGTGCAGAAACAACAGCTGGCCAACCACAGAACTCCAGGGTTCTCTTGGTCCCAGGCTGACAGGAAATCCTAGATGAGTGTCCTTACTGGAGAACATGAAATCTCATATTTTGCTGCTCAATGTCCCATTGAGCATTTGCCACATTCCTCAGTGTCCCATTGAGTAGTTGCCACAACGCAGGAGGGGTGCAAGATGGTTTAAGATTGGGTGCTAGCCTGTTGGCGGTCAGTTTCTTGGGAGAGAGCATCAGGCTTAGTATTGTTGGAACCAGGTCTGATAGTAAGACTGAAAATGAAATGGCCCAGAAACAGAGCCTACCTTGCCTGCCAAGAGTTAAGCCTCTTATTTAAGCCTCTAGACTAGCTTAGTTAGTGGTGCAACAACTCTACTATAGTCCCAGATGAAGCAGTGGAAGAAGTTGGCGAATCCCAAAAACCATTAAGCTGTTTAAGGGTCTCTGGCATCTGCCACTCCACCAGCAGGGTCTGACTTGATCTGCCCCTTCTTAATGACAAACCATGGAATGACACAGGCTAGACATGGAATTCACATTTCTCAGCCTTGACATAAAGCTATTTTCCATGAGTCTTTGCAGCCCCAACCCCATGTCTTTGGTGTTCCTGGAGGTCTCTGGAGAAGATGAATATATCATCCAGTTATACAAAAAAATGATTGATCATGATGAGGAGGACGTCGTTAACCAGAGCCTGAAAAACAGCTGGAGACTAGTCAACCCAAAAGGCATCACAAGATACTTGAAATGACCAAGGGGTGCATTGAAGTTTGTTTAAATTTGTCTCCCTTTTTAATTCTAACAAGGTGGTAAGCATTCCTGAGATGTAACCTTATGAACATGTAGGGTCTAAAAAACTGAATCCATGAAAGTGTAGCTAGGCGGCAGTATGAGCTATCATAGTGAAGGACACCCGACAGCATGTTATAGTATGTTGTTATGTTCCATCAGCCCCCCCTTAGTGGCATGCTGGAGGAAGTGAAGTCAGAGTGAGGGTGACAAGTTTTTTGAGAGAATGGAGACTTGCTCAAGGTGTCAGTAGATATTAGCTCCTGTGAAAGACAGTTGCCAAAACATTAGATGTTACCTGATAAAAGTAGATGGTAACAAGTGATTAAAAATTGAAGAGCATGCAGATAGCTTTGCTTCAGCAATGGAACTGCCAATTCCCTGTTTAACAGCATTTGTACTGGAAACTCTGGTGATTAGTGCTAGCTAACTAGCCACAGAGCTACTGACATCGTCCAAACAGTGTTTGTATCGGACATTCTGGCTGTTTTTTTTTATTGAGGACACATCCCAGACTGATCTTTGCTGCAAGAGTTGCCATCACCCCATCACCCAGCCAAATAGGAGAGCTTTTTGATGTATGTGAGAGCAGCTTCCTCCCCTGTTAAGTATTTTTTCTTTTGAGAGTATCTTAGCTCCACACCAACACTGATAGAAACTGCTATAGACACAGCTAATGAATATTGAACAAAGAATAATTGATTTGTTTAACAGATATGACTGGCATTGATGATTCATATCCATATCCAGAGAAGGAAATCACAAATGTCTTGAAATTAATAGGGAAAAGTTGCAAAAGTTGTTAAAATCCCAGATAAGTTAGGGCTACCGACAGGGAGAGCTTTGATAGAGTCTGCTTCAAACAGATCAGTTCCAAGACTAGATCCCGCAACAGTGGGTAATGTACCAAGCCCTAGAGACCCTAATGTGATATGGTATGAGAGGACTATTCGAGAGATATGTCAGGATGAGCTAGGCAGGGAGCTAGCACAAAGATACATACCTAAGTGAACTGCAGGCTTTAGATGGAGGCAGCAAGGCAGGTTTCCTCAATGCCCTTCAGAGTGAGATTCAAACCCTCCAATCTGACAGGGGTCATCTCCACAGCAGTGAAGCTTGCCCCCCAACAGCCTAGACTCCTACTACCTCTGTTTCTGGAAAACTAGGTAATGTAAGTCAGTATGGGCCTATGGGTTCTGCTCATAGTCCCAGGGGCATAACAGTTTATCAAGTTCAAGATAGCAGTCATTTTGAAGTTCAAGGGAATATACCAGCTGGCCCCACTGCTGATGTTCCTCCAATGGGCACACCCAGTATCCTGCCATACATTGATGAGAGTATGTTTAAATCTTCACATATCCAAAAAGTGGTAGTAGAGCAAATAATGTGTAGTGAGTCATTGTCATCCAGCTATAGTCAGAGCAGGATTCGTACATTCTCTGGCAGGCTTCCTAAGCTGAATGGTGAAGTTGATTACGATGCTTGCCGTACACAAGTTGAGCTCCTTCTTTGTGACTCTTCACTGTCAGAAAATCAAAAGGTTTAAAGGATACTGGAGAGTCTACTTAACCCTGCAGCTGACATGGTTAAGTCCCTTGGTACTACGGCACCTCTTCATTCATACCTTGCACAACCTGAAGCTGCATTCGGAGTGGTAGAGGATGGTGAGGAAGTGTTTGCAACCTTTCTGAGCTCCAATCAGAATTCTGGAGAGAAACCCTCTGCCTACCTCAATAGGCTACAGAATTACTAAGGCTGCCTCTAGAGCGGGAGTTGCAGCTGAAGATTCAGACAAGCACCTACTCTGTCAGTCCTGCAGAGGTTGCTGGGACCAAAGCTTGATTGTAGGTCTTTAGCTTGAGCACCAAAAGAGCTGCCAGCCATCATTTACTGAGCTTCTCCTTTTACTTAGGACAGAGGAAGGGCAACGTGTGGCAAAACTTGAGAGGATGAAGAAGCACTTAGAAAGTGCAAAAGCTGCCTCACATGTTCGCTCAACTTTTCTATTCAGACACTGATGACATAGCTTCCAAGAAACAAGAAAACATTCAAAAGCTAGAGATAAAGGATGCTGAGCTAAGGAAACAAGTAGCATTACTGACACAGAAAGAGAAATGTGATACCAAAGAGACAGATGTCAGTAGTAAGCCAGTTAGGAACAAAGACTGTGAGAGGGGTGACTGTTCCATCGCTAGCACTGTAAATCCCTGACCAACTTTTAAGACTTCCACCTATCCAAAGCCATGGTTTTGCTTCAAATGCGGCCAGGACGGTCACATTGCAGTTAACTGTGACAATGCAGCAAACCCTGCTCTCCTCCACAAGAAGAACTCAGAGCTCAAACCAGATGTCACAAACACCAAATGAAATCAGGAGCTCCTTGAGAGGCTTTAAACTTCTAGCACCCTGAATGGATAAGTGGTATAGATAATGGATGGATGTCTTTGTTGTGGATGAGATGTCCATTGGCCAAACCACGGCTGTTAAGCATCACATCAGGTTATGAGTCAAAGCTCCTTTTAAAGAGAGAGACAGACCCATTCACCCTAGCAAAAGAGAAACCATCAAATGGCATTTAAGAGAGCTGCTGGATGCTGGGATTATCAGGGAATCCAAGAGCCCTTTTGATTCCCTGCTGGTCTTGGTGAGGAAGGACAATGGGAAAGACTGTGTGTTGATTACAGAAAACTATATGCATGCACCATAAAGGATGGCTATGCTCTTCCAAACATTGAAAAGACATTCTCAGCACTAAGTGGTGCAAAATGGTTTTCTGTAATGGATGTGAAATGTGGATACTACCAGGTGGAAATGGCAGAAGAACACAAGCATAAGACTGCATTCATATCTTCCCTAGTTTTCTGGGAATTTAACAGAATGCCACAAGGCATAAGAAATGCTCCCACTACCTTTCAACGCCTAATGGAAAAGTGTGTTGGACTGATTTAATACCACAGAGACTGATTTAATACCATAGTAGTTATTTTTGTTAGATACACTGATTGTTCATTGAAGGTACAGTAAAAATATCAAATGTCACTACTTTTCTTCAAAATGAAATGTTGACATTACAGAATGCATGGCTTTATACTGTAATGTCAGTGAGATTAAAAAATGTGGTTTTAATGGAAATCAGTGAGGCATTTTCCAGAGGGTCCAAAAAGCATCAATAGAGAATAAAATGTGTAAATAAATCTTACATGTTACACCGATCCCTCCATCGTTACATGCTACACCGATCCCTCCATCACTTGGACAGAGGCAGCGGTGCTGTGAGAATTACATTCATGGACTTCTCCAGCACCTTTAACACAATCCAGCTGCTGCTCCTCAGAGACAAGCTGACAGAGATGGGAGAAGACTCACACCTGGTGGCATGGATCACGGACTACCTGACTGGCAGACCCCAGTTTGTGCGACTGGGTGACTGCAGGTCAGACACTGTGGTTAACAGCACAGAAGCACCGCAAGGGACCGTGCTCTCTCCGGTCCTGATCACCCTGTACACGTCAGACTTCAAGTACAACTCGGAGTTATGCCACATGCAAAAGTTCGCAGATACAGTTCCCTGTATCAGGGGTGGACAGGATGAGGGTACAAGAAACTGATCCAGGACCTTGTCACATGGTGCAACTACAACCACCTGCACCTCAACACCACCAAGACCAGGGAGATGGTGGTGGACTTCAGGAGGCCCAGGCCTCACCCGGAACCTGTGTGCATTAAAGATGACTCTGTGGAGTTTGCACAGACGTACAAATACCTGTACTGCTGGTACTGCTGAATGATAAACTGGAATGGACTGCAAACACAGATGCTCTGTGCAGGAGAGGACAGAGCCGACTGTACTTCCTCAGAAGGCTGGCGTCTTTCAGCATCTGCAAGAAGCTGCTGCAGATGTTCTATCAGCATCAAGAAGAGAGATGCCTCACGTCTGGACAAACAAGTGAGGAAGGCGGGCTCTGTTGTGGGCACGGAGCTTGACAGCCTGACATCTGTGGCAGAGAAAACAGATGCTGAGCAGGCTCCTGTCGATCATGGACAGTCCACTACATCCACTGCACAGCATCATCTCCAAACAGAGGAGCACTGTCCTGGTCCACAGAGATTCACTCTACTGAGGAGATTGTTCCTCCCCATCGCCATGCGGCTCTTTAATTCCACGAGGGGGGGACGTTAATGTCAACTGCTCTGATGGACTACACATTACATACATACACACACACTATACACTGTGCACCGTAAATATGGCATTCTGTTTGAACTGGACTTTGCACTGGACTTGAAGTTTCTTCACTGTTTTTTATTAGCAGTGTTTTTATTATTATTCCCAGTATTTATTGCATGCCTTCAACCTTTTATCTTAAGTCTGTCGATGCTGCTGGAACTGTGAATTTCCTGTGCGGATCAATAAAGTATCTATCTATCTATCTATCTAAAACACATGAAAGAGTAAAAGACATTGGATTTCAAAAATTTTACTAAAAAGAAAAGTTCTTGCAAAAATTCAAGCCACAAACTGTAACACAACCAAAATGATCACCAAATCAAAAAACAGGTTGAGAAAAATGTACACAAATGCCAGAGGGGGGCACAAGGGTTAAATCGTGTGTAGCAACATTTTGGATACCGGTTGAAAAAATTGAAAACAGCAACAGAGTGACAAACAAGACACAAACAATATGTAAGCACTGCAAGAGAATAGTGCCGTACACATGGCTAAGACAAGCTGTATGCTGTATGTACTCCTGAAAAAGAAGATTGCCCATATTTTTGGCTGGGCTGTGCAGTTGTAACTCTGTATCCTGCTTGAAGAAAAATTTGATCAGTCTCTATTTGCAGAGTATTGAGAAGTACTTTATTATTGTTTATTGATGCTAGCATCAATATTGATTATTGTTTGCACTTAAAGATAAACAACAACAAAAATGTGTTATTTTTGTTACTTATACTGTTTTTCTGTTCCATTTGTAGAAAGGAGTTCAGTTAGAAGGTCACGCACAGCCTCAGTTAGAAGTCAAAATCTCATACACAGACATTTCAAAATGCACCCACATTGTTTTGCATTTTGTGACTTTCGGTCAAATAAAAGACTATTTTTCCAGTCATATAATCATCATGGAAGTATTCTTAAAATTAGTATTAATATCTCATCTTGTTCCCCCAAACCCAATATCTTTTATCATATGTGAGCTGAGTGTGTCCTCACACCCCTAATTAGTAGTATGTAAATGTTTAATAAAAGCTTTAGAAAACACTATAATGTTGATGTGAGCAGTTATGTGTTTATCTTCTTCTACTTAAAATATCACACTTTATATTTGTTGAGACTTCAATTTGTAAATTCAATAACATCAGTACATTCTTTCTTCACAGAAGAGGTGTCATGTCAGTAACTACACTTTCTCTCTCTACAGTATGCTGGCCTCACAGGAGTCAGGCTCAAGGATCTTCAATGTTACAATGAGCTTAATAGATTTAACAAACCAGGGGTAACAAAAAACACAGATTAGAAGGTTTTGACAAGAGTTAAAAAACATCATCCAGGCCCATAAAGGCACAGTTGTATCAAACAAGGTGTTGTGACCTGTAAGAAGGGAGCAGTAATATGGGCAAATGCATATCAAAAACACAACTACAACAACACCAAGAGTCCTGGCTGCTTTCAACTCAGATTTCTTAGCAAACACAGTCTCTGAATGCTTAAGTGTGACAGTTGCAATATGAGAGCGCATGGCACGAGCCTGAGACACAGCCACCACAAATACTCTCAGATACAGAACTATGATGACAGTGACAGGACCAATAAAGGTCAAAATAAGGTCAGAAATTGTTTCAATGTAGTAAATGACAACTGAACACTCTCCAATGCAGAAATTATACCTGCCTGGTTGTTATCCTTCAGTATGAGAGTGTTGTATAGAACAGAACTGGTCCAACAAAGACAAATACAGATTGTAATTCTTCTCACAGTGATTTTGTTGGAGTAATGCAGAGGGTCACAGATAGCTACATAACGGTCAACCGATATGAACACCATGGTTCCTACTGAAGAAGAGGTCATAATGAAGTTTAAGGTGCAAAACAAAACACACATGTGGTCACCAAGACCCCAGCAGCCATCTGAGAGGAGAATCTCATAGGACAACAGAAGGCCAACGGAGAAGTCTGAGACAGCCAGAGAGAGGAGGAGGAAGTTGGTGGGAGTGTGGAGCTGCCTGGATTGAAAGAGGGACATCATATGTATTATCATTTGTACTGTATTAGTAGCAATTCCATTGTAATATTTAATAGATATAATTCATAGTTAAAATTTAAAAAGCTGTTTAAAATTCATCAATGCATCATCACATCTGAAAATTTCCACATTCTTTTCCATGAACCATTCATTTCTGTTTGTCCATCACTTTCAGAAATTGATTAAATGTTTTACTACTTGAAGTGGGAGATGGAGATGATAACCAGCAGGTTGAGAGTAACAGTGAGCACAGAAATGGAACACAGCAGAATGTAAATAAGTATAGCCTCAGTGTGAGTGTGCTTTAGCTTTCTGCAGGAAGAGTTTAAAAGCTGTGGAAAGCAGAGTTCAGTTTCTTCCAGGGTCTCCATCATTAGGAATTAGGACGAGAAGAGATGCTGCTGCGCTCTGGCAGATTTGTGACCAAACCTCTCCAAACCTCTCTATCATACAGTGCCTCCTTCCTATTCTTCTGAAGTCATTATTTCCATCTTGCACTTCCGTCAGTTAACCTTAAAAACATTACAATATACCAAATTAGCCACAGTGTGCCAATATATATATAAATATATATAGCCAGGTCTATAATTAGCCAACAAAGGTACAGAAGGAATGCATATAAGCAAAAGGCCCCAACACTGAGTACAGTAACACACAAAACTTTTACCTTTAACCACTTTATCTGCCATCAGTTTAAATCCATGCATACATCCAGCATGAGGTTCTCTGGTATAATGGAAAAACAATAAATGCAACAATAAACTTAGTGAAGTAAACATGGACAGCCAGAGCTGCTTGAAGGAGAACATGAAAAAACTAAACAAAATAAACAACTGCACTGAGACATTACCAAGGTAAGGAAATTGATGTTCCTATGATCAATACGTATGAGAATGCACACAGTGGTAGAGAAAAGAAAAAGGTTACATAAGTAGGTGTTGACCTGACAGCTGAAAAGGACAAGGTGAAGAACTAACAAGTTCTGGGCTCTGGGTACCATATTTTGCCTGGCACCTGTGATGTATTGAAAGAAACTGTTGAGTTCATGTAAACAATACCAATAGCCTTCTTCCCAGACTGTTTTCAATTCTACTAGCATCAGGCCCACAAGCAACCAGCCTATCTCCCTGCTGGTTAGCCTTGGATCAGATACCCTCCAGCCTCTTCTGGCTGGCTTTCATCTTGCTTGCCTCCAGCTAGCATTCAATTCAGCTAGTTCTCAGCCTGCTGGCATCCCACCTGCCTTCCAGCCTGCTAGCCCAGAATCTCACTGTCAGTTGGCTAACTCCAGGCCTTCAGCCGAGACAATGAGTCTGGGGATCATTTGCCTGCAGCAAGCTCCAGCATTCACAGCCTCTGTTAGCCTCCAGTTAGTTTCCCAGTGGCTAGCATTGGGCCTATTGTTTTGCATCCAAACAGGCTAGCCACTTACCTGTTCTCCTGCCTTTTCATGCTCCCAGCATCCTGTCATCCTGTTTGCCTAGCTATTGCCCTGAGATATCCAGGGGTTAAAGCCCCTAGAGGGAAGCATGAATCATGGAGATGTAAATCCCCCAAATTAATCAGCTCCACACAGACTGCATTTACACTTCCTGTTAAGATGCTTCTCGTATCCAGATTGTATCTACATCTGATTTTAAGATGACTACAATTGCACCCACCAGGTATTAATATATGTCTCTGGTGTCCACATTGAGATGTGACTGAGAACAAATCACTCTGTCCATTTTACCACTTTACCACTGGTCCATAGCACAGGACCAGTGGTAAAGAAAGTCTTAAGTTTAGTGAATGTCATGTTAGCTCTGTTGGACCAAGTAAAGGGGTGAGCAGAAGACTAGCTTAGTTAGTGGTGCAGCAACTTTACTTGGCAAATTCCAAAAACCATTAAACTGGGTCTCTGGCACTGGCCACACCACCACCACCTGGATGCTAGCAGGGTCCGACTTGATCTGCCCCTTCTCAATGACAAAACCATGGAATGACACAGGCTGGATATGGAATTCACATTTCTCAGCCTTGACATACAAGCTATTTTCCATGAGTCTTTGCAGCACCAACCCCACATGTCTTTGGTGTTCCTGGAGGTCTCTGGAGAAGATGAATATATCATCCAATTATATGAAAAAATTATTGATCATGATGAGGAGGATGTCATTAATCAGAGACTAGTTAACCCAAAAGGCATCACAAGGTACTCAAAATGACCAAGGAGTGTGAGAGTGTGAGATGTAACCTTATGAACATGTAGGGTCTAAAAAACTGAATCCATGAAAGTGTAGCTAGGCGGCAATATGAGCTATCATATTGAAGGACACACGACAGCATGTTATAGTATGCTGTTATGGTCCATTAACCCCCCCCCCCTTAGTGGCATGCTTGAGGAAGTGAAGTCAGAGTGAGGGTGACAAGTTTTTTGAGAGAATGGAGACTTGCTCAGGGTGGCAGTAGAGACTAGCTTCTGTGAAAGAGAGTTGCCAAAACATTAGATATTACCTGATAAAAGTAGATGGTAACAAGTGATTAAAAATTGAAGAGCATGCAGATAGCTTTGCTACAGCAATGGAATTACCAATTCCCTGTTTAACAGCATTTGTACTGGAAACTCTGGTGAGCTAGTGCTAGCTAACAAGCCACAACAGCCACGAAGTTACTGACATCGTCCAAACAGTGTTTGTATCGGACATTCTGGCTGTTTTTTTTTTTTATTGAGGACACATCCCAGACTGATCTTTGCTGCAAGAGTTGCTATCACCCCACTGCCTCCAGGATTCCATCTTCATCATCACCTCTTCCTCACCGTTCATGGGATCTTCATCATTCTTCATCATTCTTCATCATCATTCTCCACCTTCACTATTCTTCATGCTCTGCTTTCTGCATCATCATAACGTCTGATAGGCTGGACAGGCTTTTCTTGCCTGGGCGGTGGTTGGAACTCAAGTACAGGCACAAAATAACAACCAGAGACTGATTTAATACCATAGATTTTTTTGTTGTCTTTTTGTTGTTGTTGTTGTTGTTGTTGTTAGGGACACTGATTGTTCATTGAGAGGTATTTCAGCTGCTCCACTTGTGTGCTCTCCTGTAGAACCTAGATCAGGAGTGGGCAAACTTTTTGGCTCAGGGGCCACATTGACTCTTAAAATTTGGCAGACAGGCAGGGCCAGCACCAGATGCATGCATATCAAACATAAACATAAAAAAGGCATTACAGTGTTAATACTTACATTCACTTTTAGTGGGAACAGTGTTGTTGATCATCCTTTTTTTCCAGTGCATCAAAGTCTGGTGTTAGTTTAGTTGTGGAAATTCTCAGAACAGATCTGAGGTGTTCATCACTCAGCTGGGATCTGTTGGGTGCTTTGTTGGTGTTCATCACACTAAAAGTCTGATTACACACATACGTAGAGCCAAACAACACCAGCATCCTCTGTGCCATCTTCTGGATGTTTGGAAATTTGGCTGCACTTAATGAAGCATAAAACTCATCCAGTTTAAGAGAGTTGAACTTCTCCTTTAAGATGGTGTCACATTGGAGATCAATCAGTTCCAACCGCAACTTCTGTGGCGCCGTTTCAGGGTCTTGTGTGAAGGGACATGACACCAGCTGAAGTGACTTGTCAATTTTTCCAAAATCAGACGGCAGAATTCTCGATGCAGGTCATCCAGTGATTTCCTGTATTTTTTCACATGTCGAGGGGCCTCTTTCAGCTTAGCCAGTGTGGGGAAATGAGTGAATGACTTGTTTGATAGTTGCTTTGAAAATAAAGCTAGCTTGGTTTTGAAGGCTCTGATGTTTGTGTACATTTCATACACAAACTGGTCTTTCCCTTGTAGCTTCACATTCAGCTTAAGCTTCTCTCTCTCTCTCCCTCCATCAGTATGGATTCATATCCCATAAATACATGTTACTAACTCAATATCTTCCCTTTCCCGTAGTATTGTTCTCTTCCGTCTGGCAACTTGATGTTTTTTTCTGTCAGATTTGGCGATCCATCTGTGATAACGTTGGCGAGCATGCTCCAAGGTAGTTTGTGCCCCTTGATGACCCCCGACTCGCTGTTGTTCAACCCCTCTCCCCCGTGTTTTCCCTTTAGGCCTTTAGGGATTCCATGGCCAAAAACCCCTCCGTTATCTTAAAATTGTCATTAATTCCACTGATAAAAATTAAAGCTGAGTGGTATCATTTATGTCATTACTTTCATCCAGTGCCAAGGAATATAATGTAAATGACTCCGCTTTTTCGTTTAGCTTGCTAGTTAAGTCTTCGTCAATAAGCTCAACATGGCGAGCCACTGTCCTGCGTCATAAGCTAATTTTTTCAAATTTGTTCTTGCTCTCAGGACACAAGATACCTGCTGTCTCTACCATGCACTTTGAGAAACTCCCCTTCGGAGAAAGGTTTGCTAGTCTTTGCTAATTTGAATGCCAGCAAATAACTTGCCTTCGTGCTTGATTCTTGAATGGCAGTTTGTTGGATAAAGGTGTTTTGCTGAGCCTACAAACTAGCTGCCACTAAACACTTGGCACTCACTGTCAACTTTTCTTTTCTTTAGCCCACTCATTGTTGCAGATGGGTTCAGAGCAGTAGCAGAGTAATAACAGAGAGTAGCCCGGGCTCCGCGAAATCAAGTCAATGTATCACTGTGCCTAATGCGCCACCTGGTGGAATGCCAGTCATTACAGGACAAGGTCAAATGAATGCAGTCATATTTATGATATGATTTGACTTGGGCACTTCTGTACCAATCTTCAGCAGGCCGGATTAAAAACACTAAATAACATTTTGGATACCCGGTTGAAAAAATAAACAGCAACAGAGTGACAAACAAGACACGAACAACATGTAAGCACTGCAAGAGAATAGTGCTGTGACACGGCTAAGACAAGCTGTATGCAGATACCTATTCTTGAAAAAGAAGATTGCCCATATCTTTGGCTGGGCTGTGCAGTTGTACCTCTGTATCATGCTTGAAGAAAAAATTGATCAGTCTCTATTTGCAGAGTATTGAGAAGTACTTTATTATTGTTTATTGTTGCTAGCATCAATATTGATTATTGTTTGCAATTAAGGAATAAGACTAACATAAGAAAGATAAACAACTAAGAAAAATTTTGTTTTATTTATTTTTGTTATTTATACTGTTTTTATCTTTTTCAGGATCAAACAGACGATGAGCAGGACCATTACCTAGGTCAGGATGATCCCTCTGGTCCTCCTTAACCTGCTGTTTGATCTCTCATTGGTTAAGAGGCTTAACTCCTGCCACAACAAAGAGTCCACCTTGTCTGCCAGGAGTTAAGCCTCTTAACCAGCTAGAGGTACAAAGGGTCTTTGTGGTCCCTCAAGATGACAAATGGCATCTCAGCATCCTCCAACCAGTGCCTCCAGTCCTCCAGGGTCATCAACAGTGCAAGCAGCTTCAGGTTTCCACTTCATAATTCTGTTCTGAGGAAGAAAGACAATGAGAGAAGAATGCACAGGGGTGTTTGGTCTTTGCCAGAGTGCTGTGCACGCATTGCCCCTCCCCCCCAAAAAAACCTGTTGGGGAGGGGTTAGAATCAGAATCAGAATCAGCTTTATTGTCATTATACAGAAGTACAGTGGTGGAAAAATTTTTTCGGACACCCTTAAAATTTTACACAATCTCAAATATTATCATGAAATATTTATTCACATCATCAAATTAATATTTAGTAATCCTGCCATTAGCACGCTTAGTAGAGCTCTAATCCTAGCTGGCATGTTCCCCACAAGCCTTTCACACTGTTGAGGGGTAATCTTGTCCCATTCTTCCTGAATTACTGCATTTAATTCTTCTAAATTCTTTGGTTTATGCTTTAAAACAGACCTTTTGATAATCCACCACAGATTTTCAATGGGGCTCATGTCCAGGGATTGAGCTGGTCACTCTAAGAAATGGATATACTGCTCCTGCAACCAAGTTCTACTGGCCCTAGATGTGTGGCAAGGGGCATTATCTTGTTGAAACATCCAGTTTTGACCTTGACGGAACAGTGCATGTGCAGAAGGGAGCATGTGGGTTCTGAGAATGGCACAATACTTGGCAGAGTTCAATGTGCCATCACAGACAGTGAGATGACAAACACCAGCAGCACTCGCCTGGCTTTCTGCGTACCCGCACATTATCAGGAGGAGGATAAAGCTGGAAATTGGACTCATCTGACCACAGAATCTTCTTCCAGTTCCTGGCTGTCCAGTTCTTGTGTGCTTGGGCCCAACAATGCTGGGCTAACCTCTGTCTCTCATTGATCAGGGGCTTCTTGACAGCCTTGTAGGACCTTAAGCCATGATCTAAAAGTCAGCCACGTACAGTGCGTGTGGAACACTGGACACCAGTTTGGTTTGACCACTGCTGCTGAAGCTCCTGTGATGTCATTCAGCGGTTTTCCCTGCACATGCGGATCAGGATGCAGTCATTTCTTGCTGTTGGTTTGTCTGTATTTCTGCAGAGTGTGTCCAACTGCTGATCTCGTCCATCTTGTCCACAATCGATCTGGCGTTGGAGAGAAACAGGCTCTGTAGTGCTGGTCTGCACTTCCTGGTTATCTGGTGGCAGCTGTACTCTATCTGGCTGAGAATCTGTATCTTCAGGCGTGTTTCCTGTGTTAGGTTCCTTGTTTTAGTCATTTTTGTGTCTGAAGAACTTTCAAATGTGCTGGCTTTTTGTGTCTTTTAATAAAAAGCATGACCTTCATTAATGGATCACTGGTACCAAAATGACCCAATACTCAAAATTTCTTATGTATTTTTATGGAACCAATCAATTTTAAGTTTCTAATGGCTTTTTTAGGATTTGTTTAGTATTCTGGCTGTGACTGTACAAAAAGAAATTGCACTTGAAGACCTAAGAGTGATTCTTAATGCAATATTTCACAAATGCATGGGGTGTCCGAAAACTTTTTCCACCACTGTATACTGCCTACTGCCTATACTGACTACTGTATACACGCACAGGCTCCTCTACTCTTCCCGGATTCCTTCGTCCGGTCCGCTCTATGGATGGAGCAGCTGGCCAGCTCGATGGTGACATCGGGGATGATGTTGTTTAGCCAGGTCTCTGTTATTGTGGTCACGCAGTTCTGTGTAGATGTCATTCTAATCTTGTCCATCTTGTCCACGATCGATCTGACATTGGAGAGAAACACGCTCGGTAGTGCTGGTCTAAACGGGTCAGCGTTCAGTCTGGCACGCAGGCCGGATCGCTTACCCCGCTTCTGTTTTCTTTATCTCCGCTGTCGTCGTCTCCTCACCGGTAGGCAGGTAAGCCTGGAAATTCGCAGAATCTCCGGGAGGACAGAAGATGTGTCGAAATCCACAGCTGCATAGTTGCTTCTAAAAAGTAACTGGGAACGGTCGTATGCTCTAAGTCCCACTGCTATAAAGAATTAAGCACTAACAATAGCAAAAAAAAAACAAACAAAAAAAAAAAAAAAACTGGAGAGCCCAGAGCCGCCGAAGACCTACGCTCATCGCCATCTTGCAGCCATCTGCACAGAAGCTATTTAGCATAGGAGCAGTGGTAAAGACAGTCTTAAGTTTAGTAAAACTTGTAAACCTCATTGGACCAAGTAAAAGAGTAGCTTAGCAATTTTACTATAGTCCTGGATGAAACGGTGGTAGAAGTTGGCAAATCCCAAAAACCACAGAAGCTGTACAGGGCTCTCTGATGCCGGCTTCTCCACTACCGCCTGGATTCTAGCGTGGTCCAACATGGAATGAATGACACAGGCTGGACATGGAATTCATATTTCTCAGCCTTGATATACAATCTGTTTTCCAGTTTTTGCAGCACCTGCCTCATGCCTTTGGTGTTCCTGGAGGTCTAGGGAAAAGATGAGTATATCATCCAGATATACAAAAACAAAATAATTCATCATGACGAAGAGGACATTGTTACCCAGAGCCTGAAACAAAACCAAAACAGCTGAAGACTGGGTAAGCCAAAAGGCATCACAAGACACTTGAAATAACCAAGGGGTGTGTTGAAGGTTATTTTCCATTTTTGTTTAATTCAGTACCAAAAAAGTCACCCACAACCAGCCTTAATGACTACCGCCCTGTTGCCCTCACACCTGTAATTATGAAGTGCTGGTTCTCCAGCACATCTCTGTCTCCCATCCACACTCGACCCCCACCAGTTCGCATACCGGGCAAACAGATCCACAGAGGACGCCATCACCATTGCTCTACATGTTGTGCTGAGCTATCTGGAGCAACAGCAGAGCTATGCCAGGATGTTCTTTCTGGATTACAGCTCAGCATTCAACACAACTAGAGTTGCACTGTTTTTTATATCTTTTTTTATATATTTTGTTTCCGCATATTTTGTATGTTTACACTGAAAAGAAGAAGCTCTCCAATCTCGTTGTTCTTTTAGTATAATGACAATAAAGGGCATTCTATTCTATTCTAAGGTGGTGGTAAGCATTCCCGAGATCTAACTTTGTGAACACAGTGGCTTGTTGTAATATAATGTTATTTCAGTTTTCTTTTATAAAATGTGAAAAATGTAAAGCTCAATATATCAGAATGTAGCACTTTATAGTAAACAAGAGGTTTATTTTTTATTAAAAGAGAAGATTAATTTTCATTTAAAAATCTGGTTGAGTCCAGGAGAAAAATGTCAAATGATATTTTAGATGCTTTTTAAATCAGGATATAATATTCTTTCATATTGATTGCTGGTTCCTGAATCGAATAAAGATGGTATTAGGGCAGACTTTGTGATTTTGGCAAACATCAAATTGTTCCACTGAAACAATATAATATTGTATCATGATGAAACTTATATAAATTTCAAAGTTAAAACAGGTAATAACTACCTGTTTTTACTTTGAAATTTCTTCCCTTTTCAGGAACATTCTTTCCTTCATCACTGACAGAAGAAAGTGCAAGATGAAAATAATGACTAATAAGGAGGAGGGATTTCAGTATCATAGGCAAAAATAGCTGTAGGGCTTGGGGGACAAGTGGATGACAAGAAAGAGATAAATCAGCTGTATGATGGAGAGTTTTGGTCACAAAGCTGCCAGAGCGCAGCAGCATCGCTTCTCATGCTAATCCCTAATGATGGAGACCCTAGAAGAAACTGAACTCTGCTTTCCACAGCTCCTCAACTCCTCCTGCAGGAAGCCAAAGCACCCTCATTCTGAGGCTGTGCTTATTTACATTATGCTGTCCTCTATCTCTGTGCTCACTGTAACTCTCAACCTGCTGGTCATCATCTCCATCTCCCACTTCAAGTAGTAAAATATGTAATCAGTTTCTGATACTGATGGATGATCTGATGATGTGTTGATGTATAATTTCAAGCTTTTAAAATTTTACCTATGGATTATGTCTGCTTGATATTAGAATAGAATTTCTACTAATACTGTACAAACAATAATTCATATGATGTTTCTTTTTCAATCCAGGCAGCTGCACACTCCCACCAACCTCCTCCTCCTCTCTCTGGCTGTCTCAGACTTCTTTGTGGGCCTCCTGATGTCCTTTCAGATTCTCCTCTCAGATGGCTGCTGGTTTCTCAGTGACCGCATATGTACTCTGTACTGTGTTTTAGACTTCATAAATACCTCTTCCTCAGTAGGAACCATGGTGTTCATTTCAGTTGACCGCTATGTGGCTATTTGTGACCCTCTGCATTACCCCAACAAAATCACTGAGAGAAGAATTACAATCTGTATTTGTCTTTGTTGGTTCTGTTCTGTTCTTTACAACACTCTCATACTGAAGGATAACTTGAATCAACCAGGCAGGTATAATTCCTGCATTGGAGAGTGTTTAGTTGTCATTAACTATGTTGCCGGAGTTGCTGACCTTATTTTGACCTTTATTGGACCTGTCACTGTCATCATAGTTCTGTATCTGAGAGTATTTGTGGTGGCTGTGTCTCAGGCTCGTGCCATGCGCTCTCATATTGCAACTGTCACACTTAAGCATTCAGAGACTGTGTTTGCTAAGAAATCTGAGTTGAAAGCAGCCAGGACTCTTGGTGTTGTTGTAGTTGTGTTTCTGACATGCCTTTGCCCATATTACTGTTCCTCTCTTGTAAGTCAGAACGCCTTGTTTGGTGTTACAACTGTGCCTTTAGAGACCTGGCTGTTCTATTTTAACTCTTGTCTAAACCCAGTGATCTATGCCTTTTGTTACCCCTGGTTTGTTAAATCTATTAAGCTCATTGTTACATTTAAGATACTGCAGTCTGACTCCTGTGAGGCCAACATACTTTAGAGAAACAATATGTGGTCCATGACATGACACCTCCTCATATTGCAACTGTCACACTTAAGCATTCAGAGACTGTGTTTGCTAAGAAATCTGAGTTGAAAGCAGCCAGGACTCTTGGTGTTGTTGTAGTTGTGTTTCTGACATGCCTTTGCCCATATTACTGTTCCTCTCTTGTAAGTCAGAACGCCTTGTTTGGTGTTACAACTGTGCCTTTAGAGACCTGGCTGTTCTATTTTAACTCTTGTCTAAACCCAGTGATCTATGCCTTTTGTTACCCCTGGTTTGTTAAATCTATTAAGCTCATTGTTACATTTAAGATACTGCAGTCTGACTCCTGTGAGGCCAACATACTTTAGAGAAACAATATGTGGTCCATGACATGACACCTCCTCTGTAAAGAGGGAATGAAGAATGTATTGATGTCACTGAATCTAGAAATTCAAAAATTTTGATAAATATGAAATATGAAATATGTGTATTTTATAAAGTAAAAAGTAATTATGTTTCATCTCTCTTAATTCTCTTAAGTTGGTCTTATGTACAGCAGCTTCTATATAACCTTTCCATTGTCTGCTTTGGACCGGTGCTCTGAGACAGAACCTCTGTGATATGATTGTCTGAGTGGCTGAAGGACTTAATAAACAGCTGCATTGAGACATTACCAAAATAAAGACAACTGAAAAGGATGAGGCAATGAACTGACGGGTTCTGGGCTGTGGGTGCCATATTTTGCCTGGTACCTATAATGTATTGACAGAAATTGATGTTCCTGTAATCAATGCTTGGTCTGATATATATCCAAAAAGCATATTACTTATAATTAGGTAGAAATTGTACATTTAATCATAAGTGGCCAAAGTGGTGTGGAAAAGAAAAAGATCATTTTGACCTGCAGATTCTTAAAGGCCTGAGAAGGCAAAGTTCTTATCCTTCAGGGTTAGCTGGGGAGAGAGACAGGTATACAATTTTATCATTGTGCAGGTGGGAACTTTCTTGATTAAGAATGAGCAGCTCAGATAAGTAGGTGTTTACCTAACAAATCAAAACACGAAGTAGTGTCATATTTTGGCTGGTACCTGTGATGTATTGAAGGAAACTGTGGTGTTCATGTAAACAACACTTGGTCTGTATCCAAAAAAGCTATCACTCATAATTAGGTAGAAATGGAAAGTGTGCACAATGAGGTGTATCCTGGATGCCATATTTTCCTTATAACTGTGACACCTTATCCCAAGCCCCAAGCCTGTTTCCTAGCCTGTTCCCCAGCAAACTAGCAATGGGCATGCTAGCTTCCAGCCTGCTTCCGAGCCTGTTTTCCACTCTTCTACCATCAGGCCTACAAGCAACCAGCCTGTCTCCCTGCAGGTTAGTCTTGGATCTGGTTGCCACAGGCCATTTTCCCCACCTGTTAGTTCTCAGCCTGCTAATTTCCAGTCAGCACCCAAGTCAGCTAGTTCTTGGCCTGCTATCATTCACCCTGCCCTCCAGCCTGCTAGCCCTGAATCTGACAGTTGGCTATCTCAAGGCCATCAGCCCAGACAAGTAGTCTGGGGATCATTTGCCTGCAGCAAGTTCCAGCAGTAACTGCCTCTGCAAGCCTCCAGTCAGATTCCCAGTCAGCAAACACTGGGTCCGCTGTCTTCAGGCCTGCACTCAATTGGGCTAGCCACCTGTCTGTTACTGCACCCTAGTCAGGTAATCTCTCTTTCTTTTCCTGTTCTCAAGCATCCTGTCTGATTCTGACCTTGAAAGCCCTGAGCAGTTCCTTTTTTGGGACTTGCCTGGCTAATGCCCCAAGATATCTGGGGGGGACGCAGATGTAGACACAAATCCCCCATGCTGCCCAACAGACACTGAGCATCCCAGCTCCACAGAGTCTCCACTGCACCTGGAATTAATGTGTGTCTCCAGTGTCCACATTGAGATGTCACTAAGATCCAGTCACTGTGTCCAGTTCATGTCACACCCTCCTCTTATTTACGTAGGTCTACAGACACGACAAACAAACAAGTGTGACAAGACATCAGCTAGGATCACTCGCTAAGGAGCAGAAAGGATGCTGGCTAGCAGCTCAGCCTCTGTGGAGCTGGGCAACTTGGAGGATCGACATCTCTGTCACCCACACTTACTTTGGGGGGCTCAGTTATCTTGGGGCAATAAACAGATGAGTCCTGAAGAGAGGGGACTGTCAGGGTCTTCAAGGTCAGTATCAGGCAAGATGCTAGCCAGTTAGTGTGCAGGAACAGGCAGCAGGCTAACCGACTTGGGTGCAGGCCTGAAGCCAATGGGCTCAGCATTAGCCAACTGGGTAACTGACTGGAGAATATTTAGTCCAGGTAGATGTATACGTCATTTCACATGCAAATCATGAAACTGAAAACTGAACATCTGGTCAGGACTTTATACCCCATCTTTCTGCCCAGATTTCCTGTCATCTTTTAATGCCGTCAATTGTTTAATCATTTCTCCCCCACATAGGAAAAACATAGTATTTTTGTTATATCAGATATGGCCTTTGGGGAGGGATTAATGTTGGTAAAATCTTAAATTGGAGGTTTTCAACTTAATTGATTAATATATGTAGAGGTCCTGCCAAAATCATATGGTGTATGTATGCAACAAGCTTCACATGGTTTGATTCAATTGATCCCTTTCTGGGGGACTCGCCTTTTAGGAGCCCCTAAAAGGGAAGCATGGGTCATCTGGATATCAATACTCCAAGCTTCAGCTCCAGGTTTCTAGCAGCTACCTCAAGCCTAAGTTTCGTGTTTCCAGCTACCAGTCTGGGCCTCAGCTCCAGACTTCCAGCAGCCACCTCAAACTTCAGCCACAGGCTCCCATTTGTCAGTCCAGGTTTAAGCTCCTGGTCTCCAGCTACTCATTCAAGCCTGAGTCCAAGGCTCCCAGTGACCAGCCCACACTTAAGTCCCAGCAATTCCAAGTCGCCACCCAGCGATCCAGACTCCCAGCTGCCCAGTTACCCTGTGCCTCAGGTGTCCCATTCCACAGTAATCTTCTAGCCAGTTGTTCCTATGACTACTCCAGCTCCAGTTCTCCTGTCAGCGGCTTGGCTGACACCAGTTCCTGATCTACATTTGGCGATTCAGCTGATTCCCACCCCTCATCTCACAGGCTCAAATGACTCTTGTTCTGCTTCCGGAGGGGACTTGTCTTTGACGCCTTTGCAATCCAGTTCATTCTTCAGGGGTGAATTGCCTTTGCTGCCTTCACTATCTTTGCCCTCCAGTTTGGCCTCCACAGTGGAATCACCCTCATCCTCCAGTCCAGTCTTCAGATGTGAAATGCCTTCAGAATGGATTCGCTTCACGGTCTTTGCCCTCCTTGGCCACCTTCACTCTTTCTCCCCCTGGTCAGTTTCCTTTTGGGACCCTCCCACTCCACCCTCCAGACAGTCTGCCCAAGGTCTTCAGATGCCTGGCTCATCAGTCTCCGTGTTGTCTGCCCGAAGAAAAAGGGAAGATAAGGGAAAGTGAGATGAAGTGGAGGGAAAAGCATGATGAAGGTAAAAGAAGTAATTGTCCAAGGAATAAGTTTAGTCACTCCCACTAAACAAAAATCACCAGAGTGGTGCAGTTGAGGCGCGGGGTGTAAAGAAAAATAACTCATGTAACAGAGAGCTTCAGGCAGAAAGCTGACATAGCTCAGCCGTTCATCATCTCCTCCTCTTTCTAACAATGAAAACCCTTGAAGAAGCAGAACTCTGCTTTCCACAACTCCTCAACTCCTCCTGCTGGACGACAGCACGTCCTCACTCTGCATCCATGCTCACTTACATCATACTGTTGTCCATCACTCTGCTCACTGTGAACCTCAACCTGCTGGTCATCATCTCCATCTCCCATTTCAGGTAGGTGCATTTTTTTTAGCTTATGAAACTGCTAACTCCTAAGAAAGAAAGGGTCTGTGAAACAGAACATAAAAAAATCATAATGTGAAGGGAAAGTACCGTGTTTCTGATTAATGTTTTTATGTTTCAAACATGGCTGTAACCTGCAGAATTGATGAGTGACACCACAAATAATGAGTATAAGTGTTTTGTTCTCTTACCTCCATAGGAAGCTCCACAGCCCCACCAACCTCCTCCTCCTCTCTCTGGCTGTCTCAGATTTCTTTGTGGGCCTCCTTATGTTCTTTCAAATTGTGCTCATAGATGGCTGTTGGTTTCTTGGTGATCTCATGTGTATTTTGTATTATATTTTGGACTATATCATTACCTCTGCCTCAATAGGAACCATGGTGCTCATATCCATCGACCGCTATGTAGCTATTTGTGATCCTCTGCATTACCCCACTAAAGTCACACAAAAAAGAGTAAAGATCTGTGTTTGTGTGTGTTGGGTATGTTCTACTATCTCTCACAGTCTGCTGCTGAAGGATAACTTGGAGCAACCAGGCAGGTATAACTCCTGCTCTGGAGAGTGTGTAGTTGTTATTGATTATGTTGCTGGAATTGTTGATCTGTTCTTGTCCTTTATTGGTCCTGTCACTGTTATCATAGCTCTGTATATGAGAGTATTTGTGGCAGCTATGTCTCAAGCTCGTGCCATGCGCTCTCAAATTGCAGCTGTCACACTTCGGTGTTCAGTGAAAATAACTGCTAGAAAATCTGAGCTGAAAGCAGCCAGGACACTTGGTGTTGTTATAATTGTGTTTCTAATATGTGTCTGCCCATATTTTTGTGTTGCACTTACAGGCCAAGACACCTTTCTCAATGCTTCATCTGCTGCCTTTGTCATATGTCTGTTTTATTTTAACTCCTGTTTAAATCCAGTGATCTATGCCTTTTTCTATCCCTGGTTTAGAAAGTCTGTTAAACTTATTGTCACTCTTCAAATACTGAAGCCTGGCTCCTGTGAGGCCAACATAGCATAGAGACGACAGAATCAATGAATCTTGAGAGACATGGGAAAAAACATGGAAAAACTGGACAGGACACCTCTCATATATTGTGACAGGAAATATCTTTAATATTATAATATTGGATGAGTCGGCCTCCATGAGTATCTGTTGTTGTCAACTTAATGTTATGTGCATAAGCACCATGAATGTTTTCAGTCTGAGACCATGATCAACCTAAGATACAAATTATTTACATGTGTATTTACTTAAAAAGAGTGACTGACATTATCAGTTAGTCTTTTCTGTCTACTAATAACCCTGGTTAGTTACTCTGTAAATAAACATGGAAAATTATCTTATTATCTTTTTTCCAGAAAACACTGAGTTTGTGTGGCTCACAGTTCTTGTAGGGTGTACATCTATTGCAAATATACATAACTCACACAATCATAAGCATGAAAGAGAAAAATGTATGGGGCAGAAGAGGAAATTTAACTGTATAAAAGCACAACACACATCACACATATGCAGCATTTAATTTCTGTGGAACTTTGTACATAGACTTACAGAAACATACAAGATAGGGACCTAGATACCTAGACCCACAAATCAGGTTATGGTTAGGGTTAAGCAAATACTGATTATAGTTTGACCATCCCACAGTGGGAAGGCCTGTTTGAGAAAAAGACTTGTTTCACCTCAGTTAGGTGAGTCCAAACACAAGGTCATTTGGACTAAAACTCACACAACTTCTCGGGCTGTAATGAGAGCCAGGCCAATATTTGCAAGGAGATGCATTAAAGCGGTACAGTGAAAGTGTATAGTAAGTGCTTGTGCAGCATGTCAACATGTTAGAGGGGCTAAGAAAGAAGGTGCTCTCACAAGAGAAGTAGAAAAAGAGTAGAAAAGGACACCCCTGCTCTGACAGCTTTTGAGAGCTCTGTCCTCCATCAGGGGAAAAAGTCTGGACTGTGCTTTATGTATAGGGATGGAAATACTTGGAGGAATGCAGTGGCTGTGAGGGAGCATAAGCCCACATGACTGAATTCAAGTAGGTGGGCGCTGACCCAAGTTGCTCTGTAGGCAAGCGTTAGTGTCTTTAATTTGATTCGGACAGCCATGGGTAGCCAGTGGAGATCAATGAACAGTGGAGTGACATATGCCCTTTTAGGCTGATGAAAGACCAGACACACTGTTGCATTTGCTTTGTACATTAAAGTTAACAGGAGACTTCAGCAAATCTTGGAACAATGCAGAAGATTGACACTCCATTATTAGAGGCTTAGAGCGGGTATGGAATGGAAGGGAATGTGAATAATTGTTTCTTTAGCTTAATTGACAGGTATGACAGGTGTCTATATTTAGCAGGTAAAAAAAACCTGTTTTACCGGCTTGTTAGGTAAATTTTTCCCATGAGGGACACTCCTCCCCATGATCAGATAATGGCACATGCTGTACCTTAAAGTCACCCTGAAGTGTTTTCTTTTGAAGAACAACCACAAAAAAAGATATGTTTCTATGTTACTCACAGGATGCATCAAACATGTTAAATGCATTTTGTTCCTCCCCTAAAATATTAGCAAAAATCAATAGCAAAATCATTTACATCTCTGGTTCTTAACCTGGCGTGTTAAGGGGTTCAGGGAAAGGGTGCTAAAATAAGTCAATACAAACTAAGCACATACAAAATATAGCTTTTTTTGTTCCTTGAATGAGTGCATGAAATACTGGTATAACAACACCATTCACTGGCCACTTGATAGAAACAAACTGTAAGGTGGCTGAGAGAGCTCAACACATTGCAACTTAAGAAAATGAAACACAAGACAAATTAAGAAGACATCTCCATCAATTTGACAATACACGTGCCACAAACACACATGAATAAATGGACAAACATGCTACAGGTAGCATAGATGACAATGGAAGTATTTGTAGGTGACACAAAAAGATGATGAGTCTGGGCACAATTTTGTTGTAACCATAACTATCCCACTGAGTGAGTTAAACATTATAAATTTTACAGTATTTGGTTATCTGAAAACTTACCTTGGTGTCTTTAATTTTCAGATGGCATTCAATTTTTTCTTTCTAAGGGGATAACAACATTTTTTCATCCTGAAAAGGGTGTCATGCTCCTATAAAGGTTTAGAGCCACATCCATCTTTAATGGCTAGCAGTTGTTCTTTTCTCTGCCCTTGCCAGTGCATAGCTCTGTGTTTCTGCAGTTACCACTTGTAGATCAGTGGATTAGCGTACAATCATGAGCAGCATTATTTGTCCTTTTATCTGTATCAGTGTGCCTCATCTTACATGTGCACAGTATAAACAAAACAGGCACCCATAGAAACAATGCTTTGTAGCATTTCTAGAGGTAGAAGAGATCTCCACATGGTACATTTGAGGAAGGATCAAGGTTTTGCTCTTTCACCAACTTTGTAAAAGACACATACAGATCAGCAGGTGAAAACAGAACAAATTTGACATCTCTCTCATAGCACCTGAAGTAGATTCCATCAATCACCAAAACACTGGTGGACAGCAAATTCATTGTATATGTTAGACACAAACCAAAGAAAAGTTGTTTTTTCCTTATTTCTACAAGTAAACGCATCATATTCTTGAAAGTCTTCACTGGGTTACAGAGCCACTCAACGTCTCTCAAATAATTTACAGGACATTTAGGAGGAGTGTCACCATTTAGGAGCACTTACATAATGGATAATGACCTCCAAGTTACATGAGATTAGTTACAAGCTTATGTTACTTATGTTAAAAGTTAGTTGATTTGGATGTCCATTTTTACACCAATACCAAACATCTTTGCAATTTAAAAATTTACTGGATACACAATTAAGCCTAGCTTAAAGATCTTTAGTTAACATTCATGTTTGATAGAACAGATGTGTTCTATAATTCACATGCCAATTAACTGCAACTGGACTGGTGTGCAGAGACATACAACTGTGAGGCAGTAAACAGACACAGATGGAGGACTGAAGCTGCTGCTGCTAATGTGCTGTTCACACTATGCCTCTTCTGTTGGCACCCTGTAAGTTTCACTGTTGCTTGCTGTCCTCACTTACAGTTAATACGGGCACATAAATGTAGAACTGCAAACAAATACCTTGTGGGTATCCCATTACGTCTAAAAGTTATATCATGGAATCACTGAAAAGTCTCAATTCTGATAGGCTGGAAGGAGCAGATCAATGTTTTGTAACTGGACAATTAAAACATATTTAAAATTATTAGTCCTACTTCTGGTCTTATTGCTGTTATTATTATTATTCTTTTCTATCATGCAGCCTGCAAGACTGAAGGACAGCTACATGGGAAAGGAAAGAGGGAAGGTTATCTCCTTTGGATTTTTTAAAGGAGGTTTCATAATATTCTGTGGAAAATTCTTAGCCTCTGCATCCGCATCCTTTGCATCAGCTTCCATTTATTGATCGATATTGTGCCATGTTCAAGTCAAGCTCCGACTTGTAATTCATCGGGAGTCAGGAGATATTGGAAATTTCTGTTGATGTCCCCCACTTCATAAAAAGAAATACAGGCATAAAAACACACTGTTGGCAAAATGGTTGCAAATGCTCCACCACTGACACTTACATGAAGATAAAATACAATATAAACACTAATAAAATCCATTCAGTTACTTTTATAGGAGCTATACATTGTTTGTATTAGGTTTCACTTTCACTGCTACAAAAATGTAACACAACCAAAGTAACTTATTTAGGTTGTGTATCTGGTGTGACTACAAAGTTAGCACTACAGCTAACCACATTGGAATAAGGACTGAACACTCCCAAGTGGTATTAAAGGGCCTTTTTCCTTGAATTATTGTCACCACTCAGCTGACATTAATGCTGTATTATCCTTCTTAATTCTGAGAATAATAATTCATACAATTTTGATGCACTTAAGACAAACATTTTACTCTGACCTGTTACAAATTAATCAAGATGCCAATCAAAATGTTTGTTTTTTCCTGTCGTGAAAAGCATCGATTTATTGGGGTGACTGAAGTGTTTAACTGAATGTTAGCTACACAGAACTGTAAAACATGAAAAATGTTGCCAGCCATGGGTCCCTCTTCATATTATGTAATTTACCCAAAATTAACATTTGAGTAAATGACACAATAGTGATATTAATTATGTTAATTATGTAAGAGGTTTGTAGACTGTAAGTATGCTGATGGTCACATTCAGATAATAAGACTTGATATTGTGTGTCTCTCAGTGCAGTTTAACCATATGAAATAAATAAACAATCTCTCTCTTCAACAACTGAAGTACGCAAAATATAGTGTTGCTTTGATAATTTGGCCCCCAGCAGCAAATCCCTGCTTCTATTATATGATAATTCACATAATGCCATTAGTTATTACATTTATAGTTAATTATACATTTATGTTGCTTCAGAAAAAATACTGTACCCCATTACTAAAGAAGTTCCCAGTGCACCAACCACTACAGTTGCTTTTGCAGTTAAAGGCCTAACATGTTGATATGAATATGGATATGAATCACTGCCAACATGAAATACAGGAGCATGCAGGGTTATAGCTTCAGATGACACAATTGACTGTCTGACTGTTTCTCCAGATATTACACTATTATGACATGAGAGAACAGTAAACACGTTCTGTCTTCACAGACGTTTTTTATTGATGTGATTCACCAGTCTCTCTCTACAGTATTTTAGCGTCACAGGAGCCAGGCTGCAGTATCTGAAGTGTAACAATGAGTTTAATGGATTTTCTAAACCAGGGATAAAAAAAAGGCATAAATCATGGGGTTTAGACAGGAGTTGAAATTCAGCAGCCAGACCACAAAG
This sequence comes from Lates calcarifer, assembly GCF_001640805.2. NCBI lineage: Eukaryota > Metazoa > Chordata > Actinopteri > Centropomidae > Lates > Lates calcarifer. Next base: position 33,360 of record NW_026118026.1, read on the forward strand.
GGTGAGGATGAACTACTGTCTTCAATATCCTCACCCATCAGGGATGGTGAGTAATATGGACAGAAACATATTAGAAACACAACTATAACAACACCAGAGTCCTGGCTGCTTTCAGCTCAGATTTCTTGGCAGTTACAGTCACTGAACGCTGGAGTGTGACAGCTGCAATATGAGGCCGTACAGCTTGAGCCTGAGACACAGCTACAACAAATACTCTCAAATATAGAATTATTATGACAGTAATGGGTCCAAAAAAGGTAAAAACACAGTCAATGGCTCCTGTGATATAGTTAAGAACAACTACACATTCTCCATAGCAGGAATTCTGTGAATCAGGATGTCTCAGGAAGTCTTTTAAAATCAGACTGTTATAAAGACCAGAGCAGATCCAACACAGACAAACACAGATTTTGGTTCTGTCAAGAGTAACTCTGGTGGTGTAACGTAGAGGATCACAAATAGCCAAATAACGATCAATCGATATGAGCACCATATTTCCAACTGAAGAGGAGGTAATGATAAAAACTACAACATAATACACAGCACACATAAGGTCACCCAGGAGCCAGCAGGCCTCTGTGAAAAGGATTTCAACTGGCATAAGCAGGAGAGACCACAAGGAGGTCTGAGACAGCCAAGGAGAGGATGAGGAGGTTGGTAGGGCTATGGAGCTGCCTGGGGAGGAAGA
>NW_026118027.1:0-17008 GCF_001640805.2 Lates calcarifer
GTAAGGGGGTCTAGGAACAGAAACAACACATGGGACGAATATTCCAAGAATAAAATAATGGTGATTTAGATTTGGTGGGGAAAGGACATTATGAAAAGAAACATATGTGATATGGAAATACAAATAAAATTTGAGTCCATGACAAGAATTTGAACAATAATGATGCAAATGAAAAAGTTTCACGACTGAGCTTGGAACTCCAGAAGCAGAACACAGACTGCAAGACAAACAACGTTTATTTAGGAATTGGTGGTGAAAAAGGGGTCAAGATAGTGCTGGGTCCAGAGAGGGGTGCTGCGGCAAGTGAAGGAGTCCAGGGGTGGGGAAAGGTTGTGCTGCTGTTGGTGCTGGTCCCGATGGAAAATATGAGTGGTAGGCAGACTGGAGGGAATGGCAGGCAAAAACAGAACAGAGAACACAGGGTAAGAAATGAGCAGACTAGTACTACAGCAGTAGCTGGCTAAAACTAGAAGAGCCGAACTTCTCTCAAGACAAACCATGAACAGGAGTGACAATCCGGCAGGGACTGAAGGCAGGAGCAGGAATTAAGTACATCCTGGGTGATGGGCTGATAGGAAACAGGTGAGCTTGATTGTAGAGGCACGGCAAGTGTGGAGTGGCAGATCCAGCAGGAGAGACAGAGAGCAAGGGGGAGGGGTAGCAACAGAGACAGACAGACAGGCCAAGGAGCTGACCTCGTGACAGTACCCCCCCCTTGGACGGGCGCCACCGGGCGGCCTACCAGGCCTGGGCTTCTCAGGGTGGGCCTGTGGAATTCCCAAACAAGGGAGGGATCCAGGATGAGTTGGGGGGGACACCCAGCATCGCTCTTCTGGTCCGTAACCTTCCCAGTCAACCAGATACTGAACGCCATGGCCCCGGCGGCGACAGTCCAAGAGGCGACGGACGGTGAATGCAGGGTGGTTGTCAATGATCCTAGGGGGAGGAGGGGGAACCAGCGGACTGGAGGCAACAGGCTTGATAGTAGACACATTGGAAGACAGGGTGGACTCGAAGGGTCCGAGGCAGCTTCAGGCGCACCGCATTGGGGTTAACAATCCTCTGAACCTCAAAAGGGCCAATAAATCTAGGGGACAGTTTCTTAGAAACTGTCTTCAAAGGTAGGTCTTTGGTGGAAAGCCATACCTTGTCTCCGGGAGCATAGTTGGGTGCTGGAGTTCGATGACGGTTAGCCTGGTGCTTGTAATGGTCAAAGGCTCTGAGCAAGGCTGAGCGGGCATGGTGCCAGGTCTTGTGGCAACGGTGGGCCTGGGCTTGGACTGAGGGCACCGAGATTTCCTTCTCCTGAGAGGGGAATGGGGGGGTTGGAAACCAAAAACACACTGGAAAGGTGACATACCTGTGGCAGATGAAGGCAGTGTGTTATGGGCATACTCCACCCATGGGATCAGGGAGGACCAGGAGGAGGGGTTGGAGGACACCATGCAGCGGAGAGAGGTCTCCAGGACCTGATTTGCCCTTTCAGCTTGACCATTTGACTGAGGATGGTATCCAGAGGTTAGACTGACTGTGGCTCCAATAGAAGAACAAAAGGCCTTCCAGACAGCTGAGGTGAACTGAGGCCCACGATCAGAGACAATATCAGAGGGCAGTCCATACACACAAAACACTTTACTGACAAGAAGATCAGCAGTTTCCCTGGCAGAGGGTAGTTTAGGCAGGGGCAGGAAGCGAGTGAATTTGCTGAAACGGTCCACAACAGTAAGTATTATCGTATTACCAGCAGAGGCAGGCAGACCGGTCACAAAATCCAGGGCTAGATGCGACCAGGGACGACGGGGGCACAGGCAGGGGGCGCAATAATCCGGCACTAGACTGGGTTGGAGACTTACTTTGTGCATCCTGGAATAAACCTCTCTGATTTATTCCAGGATGACAGGTAAGTTTGGCTGAATGGGCCCAATGCAAAACAGAGGACTTGACAGAATCTGGGACAAACAGGTGACCTGGGGGGCCATTACCTGGGTCAGGTTGAGTCTGCTGGGCCCCTTTAACTTCCTCTTTGATCCTAAGAGACACCGCTGCGATAAAGAGTCTGGAAGGATGGATACTGGAGACTCGATAAGACCATCCTCCCTGACATACATGCGGGACAGGGCGTCAGGTTTAGTGTTCTTCGAACCGGGTCTGTAAGTCAGGGAAAAGTTAAAACGTCCAAAAAAAAAAAAAAAAAAAAAAAAAAAAAAAGAGCCCACCTGGCCTGACGGGAACTGAGCCTCTTAGCAGACTCGATGTAAGCCAGGTTCTTGTGGTCCGTCCAAACCACAAAAGGCTGTTCAGATCCCTCGAGCCAATGCCGCCATTCTTCAAGAACCAGTTTCACAGCCAGGAGCTCCCGGTTGCCCACGTCATAATTTCTCTCTGTAGGAGACGAGTGGTGAGGAAAAAAAAAAAAAAAAAAAAAAAAAGCACAAGGGTGAAGCTTACCATCCTTGGCAGAGCGCTGAGAGAGAACGGCCCCCACTCCAATGTCTGAGGCGTCCACCTCAACAATGAACTGCCTCTCCTGGTCTGGCGTGAACAGATCCTTCAGCTTGAGGAATGCCGCTTCGGCAGTAGGCGTCCATTGAAAGGGCTTGGCAGTCGATGTCAGAGCAGTTAAAGGGGCTGCCACATGGCTGTAGTTTCTGATAAATCTCCAGTAGAAATTTGCAAATCCCAGAAACCTCTCCAAAGCCTTGCGACAGCTAAGACTGGGCCAATTCAATACTGCCTTAACCTTGGCTGGGTCCATCTTCATTTGCCCCTCCGCGATGATGAAACCCAGGAAGGAGGTAGAGGTGGCATGAAACTCGCACTTCTCACTTTTAACAAAGAGACGGTTCTCCAATTACCTTTGCAGAACTTGACGGACATGTAGTACATGTTCAGGCATGTTCTTAGAAAAGATGAGAATATGATCAAGGTAAACAAAGATGAAGCGGTGCAACATATCCCTAAAGACATCATTAACTAGGGCCTGGAAGACTGCAGGGGCGTTGGTTAGACCAAACGGCATCACCAGATACTCAAAATGGCCTAAAGGAGTATTAAAGGCCATCTTCCACTCATCGCCCTCCCATATCCTCACCAGGTGGTATGCATTACGCAGGTCCAGTTTAGTGAACACAGTGGCCCCCTGGAGAGAGTCAAAGGCAGAATTCATAAGTGGCAAGGGGTACTTGTTTCTTACAGTGATGTTATTTAACTGCCGAAAATTTATGCATGGCCGGAGGGACCCATCCTTCTTGTCCACAAAGAAAAACCCTGCTCCAAGAGGTGATGAGGAGGGATGAATGATGCCAGCAGCCAAGGAGTCCTTAATATACCTCTCCATGGTTTCCAGCTCAGGCTTGGAGAGGTTGTAGAGACGGCTGCTGGGAAGGGGTGCACCAGGCAGGAGATCTATGCCACAATCATATGGACTGTGAGGGGGCAGAGACAGAGCCTGTTCCTTACTGAAAACTGATAGGTCATGATATTCAGGGGGTATGGAGGACAGATCAGGGACAGTGAGCGGGGAATCAGGACAAGCCACAGACAGAGGAGTAGCAGACTGCAAACAATTTGAATGACAGAAAAGGCTCCAGCTGATGACCCTTCCTGACTTCCAGTCAATTTGGGGATTGTGTTGCACTAACCAAGGGAGACCCAGACTGGAACTGACGGAGAGTCAATGATGTAAAAACTGAGCTCCTCGTGATGATTACCAGACAGTAGAAGTTGTACAGGAACAGTCCTTTGAGTTATGTTGGCCAGCAGCCTACTATACAGCGCATTAGCCTCCAACGGCTTATCCAGACAAGCCGTGGGCAGATCTAACTGTTTAGTGACTGAGATGTCCAGAAAACTCTCATCTGCACCAGAGTCTATAAGGGCAGAAAATTTAACAGACTGACCTTTCCAGGACAAAGTGGCTTGTAATTGGGCTCGAGGCCGGGGAGAAAGGGGAAGGGAGGCATGGCTCAACAGGATTCTCCCCGTTACTGGCAAGCCTGGTCTTCTGACGAGCGGCGAGGACAAGAAGCCAGAAAATGCCCAGGCTTCCTGCAATACAAGCAACAGTTGCTTGTAAGGCAGCGCTGACGCTCCTCAGGCTTGAGGTGGAAGCGTCCCAGTTGCATGGGCTCAGGCGAAGATTCTCTCCTTAGGGGTTCCCAGGCTGCGCCTCCCTTGTTTTGTCGTGCCTGGAACCCTGGAGAAGGTGGGGGCTGCCCCAGTGATGCAGTGGGTGGGCGCCGCTCTATCTCTCGTCTCCGCTCTCGCAGCCGGTTGTCAATGCGAATGGCTAAGGAGACTAGTCCTTCAAAGTCAGAGGGCTCAGGATAAGAAACGAGTTCATCCTTAATGGTTTCACTTAAGCCATGACAAAAAACAGCTTGCAGAGATTCCGTATTCCAGCCACTCTCGATAGACAGAGTGCAAAACTCAACAGAAAATTCAGCGACACTGCGCTTACCTTGGCGGAGGGAGAGTAACCTCTTAGAGGCATCCTGACCACGGACAAGATCAAAACTCTCCTCATCTCAGCGGTAAAGGATGCGTAGGTGGCAGTGACTGGAGACTTCTTCTCCCACAGAGCAGTAGCCCAGGCCAAGGCATTACCACGAAGGAGCCCGATCAGGTAAGCTATCCTCGACTGCTCCGTTGAGTAAGTATGAGGCTGTTGAGAAAAAACAAGATCGCATTGCAAGAGGAATGAACGACATAATCCAAAATCACCTTCAAAGCGGTCGGGGGAAGGAACCCATGGCTCCTTAATGGGTACTGGAGTTGGCCCTGCAGGGGTGGAAACTGGTGGCTGAACCTCAGGACTAAGGGGCTGATTTATTTGGTCCCGAATCTCCAAAACCTTAGTGGTGAGATCTCTGAGGCTCTTCATTACTTCCCTCAGTGCCAGGGTGTGCTGGCCGAGCAAAAATCCATGGTGGGAGACAGCCTGCTGGACAGGGTCTGTGTCTGCGGGGTGCTGCATGGCCGGATCGTACTGTCACGACTGAGCTTGGAACTCCAGAAGCAGAACACAGACTGCAAGACAAACAACATTTATTTAGGAATTGGTGGTGAAAAGGGGTCAGGATAGTGCTGGTCCAGAGAGGGGTGCTGCGGCAAGTGAAGGAGTCCAGGGGTGGGGAAAGGTTGTGCTGCTGTTGGTGCTGGTCCCGATGGAAAATATGAGTGGCAGGCAGACTGGAGGGAATGGCAGGTGGGCTGGCAGGCAGGCAGGTGGGCTGGCAGGCAGGCAGGCAGGCTGGCAGGCAAAAACAGAACAGAGAACACAGGGTAAGAAATGAGCAGACTAGTACTACAGCAGTAGCTGGTGTAAAACTAGAAGAACCGAACTTCTCTCAAGACAAACCATGAACAGGAGTGACAATCCGGCAGGGACTGAAGGCAGGAGTGATGGGCTGATAGGAAACAGGTGAGCTTGATTGTAGAGGCACGGCAGGTGTGGAGTGGCAGATCCAGCAGGAGAGACAGAGAGCAAGGCAGGCAACACAGAGACAGACAAACAGACAGACACTGACAGACAGGTCAAGGAGCTGACCTCGTGACAAAAAGGGGAAATTGATGAATTAAACACATTAAATAAACAAATTCTATGTGTTATAGACTGAATAGTTGGATTGATGACTCAATTATGTATTTATTATGTCTGAATTACTAGATTTCCCATTATTCAAAAATCTAAAGAATAAATTAACCTTTTAAAATGAAGTATTTAAGTATTGTCAGCCAAATATAATATATAGATGTAAATTTTCTTGCAAAATCTTGACAATGTTTTTATTATTATTTATTTATTTGTTTTGTGAAATTCCAAAATGAAAAGTAGCAGCGTGTCAGACCATGGTTTACAGTGGCAATAGTTCACATCAATATCAAGTTTAAAAAATTATTTATATCTAATGCCTTTATGAGTGACCTCCTATGGCACTTTTCTTATTTTATTTGTAAACAAACATCCATCCATTGTCTATACTGCTTATCTGTAATGGGTTAATGGGGGGCTGGAGCTGGAGCCTTTCCCAGCTGACATTGGGTGAGAGGTTATATATATGTTGGCCCATCACAGGGCCAATATATATAGACAAACAACTCAAGGAAAGTTAAATTGAAAAGCAACTGGACTTAGTTATAGTCTAGAAGACGTTTCACCTCATTGACACATAGAACACAAAGGATCTATGACATCATTGATCTTGTGAAAGGCCCCACAGAGGTTAAATACCTGGGTCCACACCAAAAATCAGTTGGACCAGTCCCAGCCTGGTCAGCTACGAACACGAACTGATGAAACCTCTTGGATGAGAGGTGAAACGTCTTCTAGACTATAACTAAGTCCAGTTGCTTTTCAATTTAACTTTCCTTAAGATAACTAGAACCTGGATGAATGAGAATATTCACAGGCAAGACAAACAACCATTCACACCTACTGGCAATTTAGAGTCAGCCCAGAACCTGATTGCTGTGAGGGGACAGTGCTAACCACTGCACCACTGTGCCACCCTGTAAACAAACTTGTATAGGGTAATATCCATATATTGGTCCACTGTAGATGTAATATTAGAGCAGAAAAAAGAATAGGTCTTTTTTTTTTAATCTGACCAACTTCATGAACTTGATTAAACATGACTTCTGCCAGATGTGTGTCCAACAGGACATCTCCAAAGTTTACACTGCCATCTTGTGGTACACTCAGCTGTTTACATGATGCATAATGTCCAGCAGTTGCTAGTTTAATCACATAATTACTGCTAATAGTGAATTATGTATGATAAATTTCCCATCAAAATAGAACACAAATTCATTTACTGTGTCAGTGCCATATTTGTCTCATTGTTGGGATTAATTACATAATTGGAAGGGTTAAAGTGAATAATATGAACTGAAGATTCCACTACAGTATCATTTCACTTATTGCAGTCTTTATCATTGATGTTTATTGCAATTAAGATCTGTTTTTCAACAGGATTAGTATAAACTCACAGACAGACAAAAAAACTCAAACCACAAGTTACATACAGCACACAAAAGTCAAATTTAGTTCCATATTAAACAAATAGATGTGGCATTCCTAATATATTTAGTTATATATATATATGCACCAAAAAGCTTTTCAAGATGATATGAGACTTACCTGAACTATAAAGTTATTACTTTGACTCATTATTAATTATTCTAAATTAATTACCACAGGTCACAGAGTAACTTTAAGAAAATGTAACACTAATGTTACATATGTATGTAAACCACTCTGCATGCACACATAAAAACAAACATACAGATAACTTTACCTGAAATCAGAGTGAAAATAAAGTTGCAGGTTGTAAAAGGTCTTTGATTTAACTTTTTAAAACTTATTCTATTTGTGCAAAACCAGTTTTGCCATGCTCAGTTTGAAAATATAGTCTGAAATAAATCCTGTGCAGTGTTAGCAGTGTAAAGTCTCATAGATAAATCATGTACAATACAACTACACTCTGTAGGACCATCCTACTTTTTAATTTCTGGTGAGTTAGGTATTTAACTCGTGTGATAATACATGGTGTGCTTTGATACACAGAAACAGTCAAAAGGCTTTTAGGGTGCAGACAAGGGTCATGTTAATCACTATAGTCAAGTCTAGATATAAATGCAGAAGTATGTCTGAATAAAATTGTTTGCTCAATGCCACAATACTGACAGTACATTTTAGGAGATTTTGTTTAAATTATTCTTGCTGTCAATAGGTATTACATTAATGTGGGACAGGTGATTGGCAGGAGCAAGAAACTAAAAACCTGTTGGCAGATGAGACATGGTGTGGTCTGGATAGTTTAATGAAAATACAGCATTTAGGAGGATGAGAAAGACAATAATTGAACAGCTTGAATAATCAGGATATTTAAAAAATCAAAAGTAAAAATAAAAAAAAGTATGCTATTAGTATGCTTGTCTTCTATAAGTACACAATAGATCTAGATAGACCTGCTGTTTGATAAAGTTAGTACTGACATGAACTCTAACACTATATCTATATAGTATCTATAGTAGTGACATGTATTGCTGTCGTTTATTCTGATGTGAAGGAAATTATAACATTTAACAACAAACATTCATTATGTATTCCTTATCTGAAAAAGAAATTATGTCTCAGGTATGTCAGACTGAAACCAGGTTTGTGCTAGAGTGCTATTATTATGGGCTATTGCAGTGAATACAATTACCTTTCTATGTAGTCAAAAGGAGATGGGAACATCATCAGTGCAGACTGTAACAATTCAGTGTCATTGTTCAAATTTAAGGATGTTGTCAAGCAGAAAACTGAATGAGGAAATGTATTTTTTGCTGCACCTTTTGTGGACGTGACGTGTGGTGTACGTGTGTGTGTGTGTGTGTGTGTGTGTGTGTGTATGTATACAAAAAGGGGAAGGGGTAAATGCAACTGGCACAGTCACCATGGCAACTACAACAACCTCCCCTCCTCCGTCCCTCTCGCTGCATGTGTGAAGGCCAGCAGGAGACTAGTTCACGTGTTGCACCTGACTGCTCTTATTATTTGTTCCCACTGATTCCATTTGCACTTAATATTACACACTGAAGCTGGAGGACAGGTGGTGCTGTAGGTGTGTGTGCGTTTGTGTGTATATAGCCAATAGCCAGGTAGTCAGTGGCCTGGGTCCCATGTGTTTTCACTGGATGGTACTGGAGCCACGTGCTGATCATGAGGGACAGTGTGCACTTGGCAGAGATGGATGATAGGAAGAAGAGAGTTTCAGTTATACAACCGTTTCTGCTTTGTGATATCAGTGTCAGAAGAGGAGAATTCAGTGGATAAATACAGAAGAGAGCATAAAAACCATGATGGGGTCCAATTACAAAGTCCAAGTCGACTGATTCAGAAATTTAACATTTTGTGAAACAACGAGTTTTTGTGAATTCACGTGTTCACAAAAGAACTACAAAAAACAAAAAACAAAAACAAAAACAAACAACAACTGATAAAGTATCTACATTTTGGAATTATTTGTGTGAGAACAGGATACCAAACCCTTATTAACTGTCATTATTTTAGCTTCCTGAAGTTTTGTCTATTTTTCTGTTGATGTGTCATTCTGTGAAGCACTTTTTGGTTATTTATTGCTCATTTATTCATTGTTCATTGTTCTGAACAGCAACATGATGTTGCAACAACTTGTATTCTTCCATACCTGTTCATCATGTTTGTTTTTGTGATCTCTCTGAAATCTTGTCTTATTCTGTTATATGTCTTTTATGCAATTTGTAAAGCAACTGTATGTAAATTTGACCATATAACTAAATTTACATTGCTTCCGGAGACAATTTTGTTTCAGTAAAAATGTCACTGCTTTCTGTCCTGTAAATCTGTTTGTGGAAGTATTGCTCTTCACTGAGCACTGCCTGCATTGTGTGTCTCTGGGAACAGCACAGAGGACAATGAAGCATTGAAAACCCTGGGATACAGTATCTTAAGGAAGCTATTGAGACTCACCCCATTCTTGGAATTGACTGCAGAATAACTGCAAGCCATCTGACCATCAGCCAGGACAGCAGAGCAAGCTCTCACGTGTTACTGCATGGCTAATCACATAAAGGCAACCCTAGCAACTTGTATAACCTTCTGTACTTCCTCTCTCCCTCTCCTGTTTACTTCAAACCAACCAACAAGATCAATAAAGCAGCGGTTAATCATAATTTCATGTTCACTGCATGACTTACAACAATTGTTCTCCAGCTGACCTAAACAGACAGACATCTTGTCTGAAAGTTCAGTTAGGCAGGACATGGTTGTTAAATAAAATGAGTCTCATTCATTTTTGAAAACAAACTGCAGTTTAGAGAGATATGAACAGATAGGGGGAATACATATAATATATTCTTTTCATATAATAACTGAATGGATGTGGTAAAAGAGTGTAGCCACTGTTTCATGTCATTTGTATGTATACTTAATATGGTGGTTTCTGTCTTTGTCTTAGCTCCTATCATTTTTCCTGATTCACTCTCAAGCAATACTTGTTTATATATATATTTTTTTCTTTCTTCTGACATTTAAGCAGTGATTGCTTGTGAATTTAACATGAAATTCTGCTTTTAGAAATGACTGCTTCCATTACTGAGGAACCATTTCTCCAAACACCTGACTGATTGTACACAGTATTTGTATTAGTATTATTCTACTGAGGAGGCAGTTCATCCTGTTCATTCAACTGGGTCTCGCTTTTCAGAAAACATTCAGTTATGGCTTATTTTTTTTGCTTGAGACCCTTAAAAAAAGTAGGCAAGCCAAATAATGACCATATGCGACGGAAACCAATTTTCAGATAAATTCCGACAATCTCCCAATAGACCCAGCACTTATGTTCATATAAATTAGCAAAACATATGCTGTGTAAATACTGTCACTCTGTAAACACCACAGATGCAGGTTTTTATCACACTCTAAGTGAGAGAAAATTAGAGCAGCTTGATGGTTATGACTGTAAATATACACATACTGATGTTCATCTGTTTTCGTTCAGTGTCATGCTCATAGGAGTTGCACCAGTCAGTGGGTGTACGGAAAAGATATGCTGGCTGCGAGTCACGCAGCAGATGCCTCTCTGCTGATAGTGACTGCTGCGGGAATCCTGAGGATTACAGTCCAGCAGAAGAACCTCAGGTGAGTGTTGGGATTATCACATGGATTAAGACATGAAGTGTTGGCTACAGTGACTTCAGGTGCTGGCAGCTTATGTGTGAGCATCTGATTCAGGCTTGATACCCTGCGTCTTCACTAAAAATAAAAATAAAATTATCCATAAATAGAAAATGTCACATCAAAAATTGTGGTTGCCATACCAAACCTCATAAATAATGTGTTAGTCATCAGTCAGTCAATAAATATCTTCCTTCACAAACAGTGGGTGGATCCTGTTCATCATGTGGGGAGTGTAAACATGGACATGGATTTCCTACCATGTAAATTTTATGTAGGAAAAGGAAGCCTGCTCCATGAAAAACTGTGTGTTACATGTATTATTTTTAAGTACATTTTTTATTTATTTTGTAAAACAGTAAGTCTGAAGTTGAGTTAATTACTGCGTGACCTGTGATATACTTGCCATCATAAAGCCAATGCAGGTATTACATAAAAGGCAAAATAAGTGTGTTTTTAAAGAGTGCGAAGCCTAGTAGAAGATAATTATTACACATGCACTGTGTTAAAGAGCTGGTCTAATCCTGCCTTCAAATGAACACTTTCTTAGACCATCATTTGAAGGTGAAAAAAGTAGCATTCCTCACATGCCTTGTTAGAATATACAAAAAAAAAAAAAAAAAAAAAAAAAAACTCATCAAATAACACATAAACAATGTGTGCAACTAAATGTAGTGTAGCACTGACAAAAGTGTGACAGCTGTGATTCAGTCATTTCCAGTGGCCTAAATGCTTAAATCAAACCTTAAATGACCCTAAACCCTAAACCTAGACTCGATCAGCCAGTGTCACCATCTAGTGGATAATCTAACATAATAAATATTTCTGCAGAGGTTTAACTCCAAACTTTGCTTTGAACTGACCTTTGTTGGACAAAGCATAATGAAAAGAATACATTTGAATTTTAGCATTTTCCCCATAACAATAACTGCTGAACACAGTAGTGGTGGTACTAGTGGTAAGGATAGCAAGCAAAGATTTCTCTCCTTTGTTCAGCTGTACTTAACTGTACGTAATGCTTTGTTTGAATTTTGTTTGTAGACAGTTTAACCTACGGTTAGGTCAGTTACACCAAATAACATTTGCATGGACCTTTGCCTGGGCAGCAGAGAAGTGGATGACACTGCAGGAGTGACTGTTATCACTTTTTTTTCTTTTGTAACTACTTCACTGTTCTATTAGTGTATTTTAACTGTTATGAATTCAAGCTTATTTCTAACAGCCACATTTAAGTTCAACAGGTGCCAGTCTCTTATACTAGAAGGTATAAATTAAACTTTATCATACCTTTAACGCTGTGATGACGCTGATGTCTAATTAAAGATAAAATGTGAAGAAGTGAATTTATCTTAAGCTTGGCTGTATAATAGAAGGAAAGTGAATCACTGTTGTCACCTTATGTGCTGACACCCTTTAATAACAGGCTTTAGCATGAAGTCTTTCAACATTTCCATTTTAAATATAAGATCTGTGTCAAGAAATTACAAAAACATTAAGAATTAATGTTCAAAATGTGTCTTTATGTATTAATGCAGGTGTGTGTATGGGTACTACATGCATCTGTACATGTCTGTACCTGTATTAGTGGCACCTTATATCACCCCATGATACCTTATCAAGAGATTCATCTTATTAGGGCTGCCTCTCCTTTTTGTTACAAAACCTCATCATACACACAAATACACAATACACGCACACAAATACATCCTGCAGGGCTTATTGAAAAGATGGGACAGTAGTTGTTTTATGGTACCTCAGGGAAATGAGTCACAGTGGTTCATGCCATCCTTATACAACTTTCTAATTATGAAAAATTGGAAGGTTGTTTTTTGTTTGAGATGCTGTGTGCTATACTGAGAATCTGTTGTACTATACATTTCATCACTGTAGAGTCATCCAGCTTACTGGTGATATATGCAGCATTTCTGAATGAATACACTGAACTAACAGTTGTGAAACCATATAGGAGAAACAAAGTCCTATAAAGTCACAGCAGCAATTCAAATGATAAAATAGAAATTGTCCTGCTAATTGTATTTCAGTTGTGCTGTAAGGCTTTCAGTCAGTAACTTTGTGACCCATTGTACAAAGGAATGGATAAATGTGACAAAAAAGAATTAAATTAAAATTTTTCCCCATACTTGTTTTAAAGAGGGATTCAACTTGTATTATTTACCTGGAGGATTAATACCCACAGTGACTGGAGAGCTGAAACAATGGAGAGTTCCTCCTTAGTTCTGAAGTTGGGATATGTTACATGGCCATATTGCATTTAACCCTGGTGCCCTGGTATGGAACTTGTCCCAGTTGACCTAGCACACTTTGCCTGCCCTTTGTGTTGTGTTCTGTTTTCACAATCTATACTGGAAGTGATTCACCACTGTCCACAATTACATTTTAATAGCTCCCAGCTGCCAGTAGGTCCTCTATTTATATCATACTTTGCCTTGTAGTGTCCATCACAACCCACACAAAAATCGACTAAATTCAATATGCTGCCTTTATGATACTGACAGTAACTGGGACACAGACCTTGCGATTTGACTGCCTCATTCTGAACAGTGCAGGAGGTGGGGTGGATTTAGAAGTTTGGAGACCCAAAGCAAACCCAGGCTCAGGACCTCCTTCTCACCCATCTCCTTAATTGAGAATGTTGCTAACATTGAGGAGGATACTGACTGCCAATGATAAAAATCATGGACCTTGGTTTTTTCAAGGTTTTTTATGGTCACATTGTAATCTGGTTGCAGATTATAATTAATATTATTATGAATGAGCCCTATGCAGCAGCTCGGTGATAAAATCTGCTCATGGGAACAGGATAAGCCAGGTCCTGAGGAGATCCCTACATCCTGAATTAGGTCATAGCCACAATATATGAATGGCACCTCCAAAATTTGAGATGGGTCTAAAATGAACAGATCTGGGACCAGGCTACTATTTTCTGTTTGTGATATGTGACAATGATATGCGTCAGTACTTTAAACTTTGAAATCAGAACCTGAGACACTGCTTATATAAAGCATTACATAAACAATGAATCATTCCCAGAACCCTATACTACAAATTACCAGTACCAAAGTAATGCTTACAAATAAACGAAAACCAAACGCCCCCTTTCATTTACCTGAAGGCATCTTTTTGCGATGACACGTGTAAAACCTTGTTAAAACCAAAAACTATGAGCTTGTTCTGTTCAGGTTCACAGCCACTCATTCACTGTTGTGTCTATGAAATGTTATACAATATCATTGCGTTATATAAGTGAGCCACATAACGGGCCAATTGGAGCCCGCCTCGTGCGTCATGTGACGCCTTGTGCTTGGTTCGGCGAATTGCATGAAATCCAAAGAAGAGACAACCTTTAGCCGTCGAAGCTAGCTGGCTAGCGACCAAGATGGAATACATACCTGGTGACGGCTCTGTTTTGACCGGGGCTTTTTTGTTTTTCAGCGAGAGAACATGACATCCGGATTCGTTAAAAACTTACGGGTTTTGGGACGTCGGGTCGGAAGGAGTTCGTCCGCGGAGCTCGACGGCAGTGAACCTGCTGTAATGTTAGCTAGCTCCCTCGGCTTCACTGCTCCCGGGGTCTCTTACAAAACAACAACGGCTGCGGTTCACTTGAGTATAGATGAGGTGTTGGGTCTGTAGCTAAAGTATATACAATTCAACCTCTACTTTCGCGTACTGTCAATTATTTTAAACCCTACACTCAGCCTTTTTGAGTTTACAACTGAACGACGAGTTAGCGCAATAGACCAAATGGAAACTAAGCTTCTTACTTGCTAACGTTAAGCTCGGAGGATTTTGCTCTGGCTTCGGACGAAACATAAAAATGCTGTAGAGTAGTTTTTCTTCTCATTTAAAAGCGACATTATTCTTGAAAGTTTGTGTTTGTAGCCAAATACGTTATCGGACTTCCTCGTTGCTGTGAAGGGGTCGGTAGAGGTTTGATAAGCATAGTTTGCAAATAACACCGACCTTCCACCTCCTAGAAGCCATTACCGGTGTTTTCAGGGAAGCTCCATCCCCTGCTGACTTTCTTGTTGGAGAGGCCAGAGTTGGGTGTTTGAGGGACTCTGACACAGACCAACAATGTTGCACAGACCTATTTTATTTGGGTTGAGGTGTTATGACTTGGAATTGGTCCTTAACCTACTTCCAGTGGCCAGCAGTGAGAGTCGAGCACTATCGGGGGTTTGTTTTGACAGCGAGACGTTAAATGACAGTACGCCTTACTTTTAGGGGTATGATTTCTGAACAACGTGGGGAGTTGAGTCTGCTTTTGCCAGACTGTAAGTAAACGTCTTCCTTTCCCTTTGGAAGAAGAAGATGGAGACGGGAATAAGGTCTCACCAGGGCGAGCTGCTCGTCCATCCTCTCTCCAACCCCGGGGCTGCGGGATCTGCCCCGAAATGCTGGAGGTGGCAGAGGAGGCCAACCGGGCGGGGGACTTTAGCCTGGCCGTGGATATCTACAGCTCCCAGCTCGCAGACCTCCAGCAACCGGACAGGGGCTTGTGTCTGAGGAAGGCTGACACTCTAGCTCGCGCAGGACGGATATCTGAGGCGCTGGACTCTTACTGCACAGCAGCCAGCCTTGGTAAACTGCGCCCAGAGGAGCTTCCCCTTTTGGTGGAAATCATCGCCCGGACTCTCCGCGAGAAAGAGCTGGGCATCCCCGGGACATTAAACGGCTTTGGTAAAAGCAGCAGCGGGGAAGATGGGGTTGAAAGTAACGGAGAGTGTGAAGAGGATGAAGCCCTTGACTTGTTTTCTTGTCGCCTCTGCAAGTGTCTGCTCCATGAGCCCATAACCGTGGAGTGCGGACACACTTTCTGCAAACACTGCTTAGAGGACGAAACTGTGAAAGACTGTATACACTGCAACAAAAGTTGAACAAAAAAGATGGAGATGGACTGCCAAACGGCCGAAGACTAAATGTTGTTCTCAGCGGCCTGATGGATAAGCTGTTTGCAACTGAGAGTAAAGCTAGGAAATTCTGGGTCGAAGGAGAGATGTTGTGGAAAACACGGAACCTCTTGGATGCCTTGGAGAAGTATAGTGCAGCTGTGGATCTAGGTAAGAAAGTACAGCTTTCATGCATGCAACAGAAAAAAAAAATTAATGTAAATATTTCTGTGGTAAATGTGCCAGATTATTATCAAAACTGTAGTGTTTTGCACAGGTGACCTACTTTTCTCAGTCTAACTTCCCGATGTCACCCATATGTGGCGCCAGTCCTATCTATTTAGACTGCACCGAGGTCAGGCGTTATATGACGCACTGTCCTTCATTACCTAAGTAGCACACATCTGATCACCTTCTTTCCAGCGCCACATTCATATAACGTTTCCTGTTTATACGCTACAATGCTGTAGTTATTTCATAGAGCTGATGTGATGAAGGAATGTGTAACTATCTGGACATAGTAGCCCACTTATTATTACACTTTGCTACTTAGTCCCCATTATATTCATTAAATATAATATTGACTTGCTTAAAGTTTACCTGATACATGTATGCATTCCTTACTTATGACAGACTGAGTTAGACTTATCATTATGGGTGGTGTTTCATAAGTTATGTTGTATAACATTCAGGGAAGAATGATGGTGATAAATTGTAGCTGCTCAACTACACCAAGGCAGGAACTTATTTTAACACCTTAAGTTACTGTTTCAAATGCTTTATCTTTGAGATTGTTGGCACTTTAAGCAGCTGTTTCCCTGAACCTGCTGAGCCAAAATACAGAATGTTCTGTTCCCTTGGCGCATACATAAAGAGTACCTGTCTGTTTCATTAATTGTGTGCCAGGGCAAGTCTCATGTTGCACAGTTTGAATCCTCAGAGGAAGTTGTACTGATCCCCTTCTCCCCTCTGGCCTCCATATTAGAGTCACATTAAAAATTAATTTCCTGTGGTCCTATGAATAGCTAAATGGACGAAACAAGGCTCTGGTGTCCTGGCTATCTCAGGTGCTCACATTCTTGTTGGTTTAAGAAACTAATTGTTCAGAGATGAATGTCAAGCAAAAGGATTATATTGTAGATTTGAGCATTCAAATGGCACCTATTCAGATTTTTCTCTCCCCAGATGAATATTGATTCATGCCTTCTGTCTCATGAAGCACTCTGGGTCTGGACTCTGGACAGAGTGCCTTCACAGCTTTGGTACTGTCAGTCAGTGTTTTCCCAACAAAGGCAGCAGGAGGCCCTCTGGTATCTGTGATGTAGGATGAATCCAACAGGTTCATAATGTCAGCAGAAACAGAGCTGTTATCCAACCAGTTTTTCCCATCTTT